>NC_081404.1:6887293-6989793 GCF_030684315.1 Stegostoma tigrinum | reverse complement strand
TCCTATAATAGGGTGAGCAGAACTGGACACAATATTCCAAGTGTGTCTCACCAGGGTTTGGTAGAGCTGCAGCATAACCTCGCGGCTCTTAAACTCGATCCCCCCGTTAATGAAAGCCAAAACACCATATTGCTTTCTTAACAACCTTATCCACCTGGGTGGCAACTTTGAGGGAGCTATGCACTTGAACACCAAGATCCCGCTGTTCCTCCACACTGCCAAGAATCCTGCCTTTAATCCTATATTCAGCATTTAAGTTCGACCTTCCAAAATGCATCACTTTGCATTTATCCAGGTTGAACTCCATCTGCCATTTCTCAGCCCAGCTCTGCATTCTGTCAATATCTCGCTGAAGCCTGCAATAGCCCTCGATAATATCAACGGCACTG
Organism: Stegostoma tigrinum; assembly: GCF_030684315.1. Classification (NCBI taxonomy): domain Eukaryota; kingdom Metazoa; phylum Chordata; class Chondrichthyes; order Orectolobiformes; family Stegostomatidae; genus Stegostoma; species Stegostoma tigrinum. The sequence goes on along the minus strand of NC_081404.1, from coordinate 6,989,404 downwards.
CCAACCTTTTGTGTCATCAGCAAACATACTAACCCACCCCTCAACCTCCTCATCCAAGTCATTTATAAAAACTACAAAGAGCAGAGGCCCAAGAACAGAGCCTTGCGGGACACCACTCAGCACTGACCTCCAGGCAGAATACTTACCATCTACAACCACTCTCTGCCTCCTGTCAGCCAACCAATTCTGAATCCAGACAGCCAAATCACCCCGTATCCCATACCTCCTGACTTTATGAATGAGCCTGCCGTGGGGAACCTTATCAAATGCCTGCTGAAGTCCATGTACACCACATCCACTGCTCGACCCTCGTCAACCTGTCTCGTGACTTCCTCAAAGAACTCAATAAGATTTGTCTATTTCATCTATCGTGGTGTGCCACCTGGCAGGGAGGAAGGATGAATGAGCCAGAGTGGTTTTGGGGAATGACTGGTGACCGGGGGGGAAGCTCTATCCTGTTACATGTCGAAAGCTTCGTCCCTGACTTTTAGAGCAGCCTGCAACAGGGTCTTGTACAAATGGGCATCAGGTTGCCCATTGACTGGTAGCAAAAATGGTAGGAGCCACAGCTCTTTGAACTGGGAGTATGGCTTGTTTGCCCATGTGCAGCTGTGCCCTCAAGTTGTATCAGTTAGGCTGTGGCCAACGTCTGTGTGGGCCCCTGAAGACCCCTGAAGGTGGCAGCGCAGGTAGATAAGGTAGTAAGAAAGGCCTATGGCATGCTTGCCTTCATTGGAAGGGGCATTGAGTATAAGGATAGGCAAATTGCTTGGCAGCTTTATAGAACTTTAGTTAGACCACACTTGGAATAATATGTACAGGTCTGGTCACCGCACTACCAGAAGGGTGTGGCTGCTTTGGAGACAGTACAGAAAAGGCTTGCCAGGATGTTGCCTGGTATAGGGGATTTTAGTTATGATGAAAGGTTGAACAGACTGGGTTTGTTTTCACTGCAATGCAGGAAGTTGAGGGGCAACCTGATAGAAGATTGTGAATGGTGTGGATAGAACGGAAAGTATGAGGCTTTTCCCCAGGGTGAAGGGGTCAGTTATGAGGTGGCACAGGTTCAAGGTGCCCCCCACCCCCTTTAAAAGAGATGTGCGATGCAAGTTTTTCTCACAAAGGGTGGTGAGTGCCTGGAATGCGCTGCCGGAGGAGGGGGTGGAAGCAGATACAATATCAGCATTCAAGAAGCACCTGGACAAATGCATGAATAGGAAGGAAATGGAGGAATACAAATCATGTAAGTGAAGTTAGTTTCAGTATGGAAGGGCAAAATGTGGCGGTGCAGGCTTGGAGGGCCGAAGGGCCTGTTCCTGTGCTGCGTTGTTCTGTGTTCTTTGTTACAAAGAACAAAGTTCTTCAGGTGAGAAGTGGGAAGTTTGAGTGTGGTGACCATCTCCCCTTCCTCTGTCAAGCTCTGTGACCATTTCTGGAATGGAGATGTGCGGGGGCTGACCTTTTTCTTTCTTGTTATAGTGCTGTGGGACCCTCCTGGACTTGAGCAGCCTGTCGCTGGAGGGAATCGCCATCCTCAACATTCCTAGCATGCACGGCGGCTCCAACCTGTGGGGTGAAAACAAGAAAGACAACAAGGCCTTGCCAAACAAAACATACGCAGCAATAACTGACGCTGAGGCCCTCAAGTCGTGCATGCAAGGTGGGTAACGGTGGCAGCCTGGGCCCATACAGTGTCACACTGGTGCTGTAGTAGGGATTGACTACAGGAAGAGATAACAAGGTGTGGAGCTGGAGGGACACAGCAGGCCAGGCAGCATCAGAGGAGCTGGAAAGCTGACGTTTCGGGTCGGTACCCTTCTCCAGCTCCACATTGTGCTATCTCTGACTCCAGCATCTTACTATCTCTACTACAGGAAGAGTTGTTGCAGAGAGTTTAATGGCATTTTGCCTACTGCAGGGAATGGGTGAAACTGTGCAATGCTTATCTGTTTGCAGTGCAATCAGCCTGCATACTGTTTCTCAGAAACAAGGATGCTGACATCGAATCGTATTGTTTTATGGGGGAGTGCAGCAGCCCTTCTGCCCCACAAATGCCCCAGGAACTGTCATCATCTTTATCCTGTCCATAGGATGGATCCGTCCCTAATTGCTCTTAGCCTTAGCTCACCCAGATTAGATAGCAGTTTGAGGTCAAAGAACAGCGCAGCACAGGAACAGGTCCCTTGGCCCACCAAGACTACACTGACATATGATGCCTGTCTACAATAAACCCCCTTTGCCTCTATGCCATCTGTATTTCTCTATTTCCAAACTGACCATGTATCTGCCAGGATGCCTCTTAAATGTTGCTATTGTATCTGTCTTCACCACCTCCCCAGGCAGCACATTCTCAGTACCTAACCCCCTCCGCCATTTTAATAAAAAACCTGCCCCTCTCATCTCCTTTAAACTTACCCCCTCTTACCTTAAACCTGTGTCCCCGAGTAATTGACATTGTACCCTGGGGACAGAGACTCTGATTATCCATTCTACCCATGCCTCTCATCATTTTGTAAACTTCTATCGGGTCAGCTTTTACCCCTAAACGTGCAAATGAAAACAAACCAAGTTTGTCCAATTTCTCCTCATAGCTAATGTCCTTCAAAGCAGGCAATATCCTGGTAAACCATTTGTGTTACCCTCTTCAAAGCTTCCACATCCTTCCGGTAGTGTGGCAATCAGAGCTGTATGCAACATTCCAAATGTGGCCGAACTGAAGTTCCAAACAGCTGCAACATGATTCACCAACTTTTATACTCTATGCTCCAACTGTTGAAGGCACGCACGCCATATGCCTTCTTGACCACCTTAGCCACTTGTGTTGACACTGTCAGGGAACTGTGGACCTGTACACCTAGATGTCTCTGTATGTGGATACTGCTAAGGATTCTGCCATTTACTGCGTACTTCTATCCTGTATTAGATTTCCCAAAATTTGTCTGGATCAAACTCCATCAGCTATTTCTCCGCCCAAGTCTCCAGCCTTTCTGCTTCCTGCTGCAACTCCTGGCAATCCTCCTCACTATCTGCAGCTCCTCCAGGCTTGGTGTCGTCCACAGACTTCCTAACCAGGCCACCTGCATTCTCCTCCAGATGACAATTGGGAATGCCGTTTGTAGGAACAGAGAAAGGGGAACTTATTTGGTGACTCAGGGAGAACATGCCTCCTCATATATTACAAACAACAGGGGTCTCAGCACTGATCCCTGTGGAACGCCACAGATTTCCAGTCAGAAAAACACACCTCCCACACTACGCTCTGTCTTCTATGACCACACCTGTTCTGTGTCCATCGTACTAGCTCACCACAGATCCTAACGTGACTTCGCCTTCTGTGTCAGCCCGCAATGATGGACCTTGTCAAAGGCCTTGTTAAAGTCTATATAGACATCTGCTGCCCTGCCCTTGCCAATCTTCTTTTTGACTTCACCTGACAAAGAGGCAGCTCTTTGAAAGCTTATGTTTTCAAATGAACCTGTTGGAATATAACCTGGTGTCGTGTGACTTCTGACTGGACCTAAAGGTACAGGGAGCAGGATTAGCTCAAAGCACTGACCCCATCACAGGCTTCTGTCCCAGGGATGGAAGTACTTTTGCTGATCCACTGCTGACAACTAACAAGGAACCTCTTGGGTATTAAGGATCCTGCCACCTCAACATCCACCCAGCCCTCCTCTCCACCCATTCTGTTTCCTGTGCTCTCCCTTTATTCCCCGATGTCCTACCTCACAGCTGCTGTACTACAACAAGATGTCCAACCACGATGGGTCAATGTAGCACCATTCTTTTTATTCACTTTGTGGGACCTGGGCGTTCCTGGCTGGGCCCAGCATTCTTTGCCCGTCCCTAGATGCCCCCTTGAGGAGGTGATGGTGAGCTGCCTTCTTGAACCACTGCAGTCCATGTGCTGTGTGTTGACCCCCACTGTCCATTAGGGAGGGAATTCCAGGATTTTGACCCATGACACTGAAGGAACGGCGATATATTTCCAAGTCAGGATGGTGAGTGGCTTGGAGGGGAACTTGCAGGGGGTGATATTCCCATGTATCTGCTGCCCCTTGTCCTTGTGGCGTGTGATCAGAGGTCACAGGGTCATGGCTGAGCCTCAAACCTCTTGCTGCTGACCCAGTGAGAGGCAGATGCCATAGATAGACAAGCAAACCCTAGCTATACCCCTTGAGTTCTCTATTCCAGTATTGGAGATTGGTGTCAATTGGAGTGTGAAGTTTAAAGGTTTATGGGAAGGAAGGGCTTTGTTTGATAGTTGTGAAAGATTACTGCGGTATTTCTCATTGCAGAGTTGAGCGATAAGCTGCTAGAAGTGGTGGGCCTGGAAGGAGTGATTGAAATGGGGCAGATTTACGCGGGACTGAAAAGCGCTGGGAAACGGTTGGCTCAATGCTCTGACGTCATCATCAGGTGAGAGCAATGCAGGGCAGGCTTGTGGCTTAGAGAGCCGTTTGGCCTCCAGCACACTGCCCCACACTTCCATTGGTGCAGCCAGCTGCCAGACTGCACTGACATTTCCCCATCTGTGTCTCTCCATCAGGACAAAGCGGTTGCTGCCAATGCAGATTGATGGTGAGCCCTGGCTGCAGCCACCATGCACGGTAAGTCAGAATTCACCACCTCTAGCTTCACTCTGAGCAAACGACAGGGCTCCGTCAGTGTGGTCGATGACAGGGCTCCATCAGTGTGGTCGATGGCAGGGCTCCATCAGTGTGACCAATGGCAGGGCTCCATCAGTGTGACCAATGGCAGGGCTCCATCAGTGTGACCAATGACAGGGCACCATCAGTGTGACCAGTGGCAGGACTGGGGGAGCTGGAGACAGGAGGAGCTGAAGACGGGGGGAGCTGAGGACACGGGGAGCTGGGGACAGGAGGAGCTGGGGACGGTGGGGAGCTGGGGACGGTGGGGAGCTGGGGACGGTGGGGAGCTGGGGACGGTGGGGAGCTGGGGACGGTGGGGAGCTGGGGACGGTGGGAGCTGGAGACGGGGAGATGGGGACGGGGAGATGGGGACGGGAGGATCTGGAAACGGGGGGAGCTGGAGACACAGGGTGCTAGGGACACAGGGGGAGATGGGGACAGGGGGAGCTGGAGACGGGGAGCTGGAGTCGGGGGGAGATAAGGACGTGGGTAGATGGGGACAGGAGGAGCTGTGGACATGGGGAGATGAGGACGGGGAGAGCTCAGGACTGGGGGAGCTGGGGACAGGGGGAACTGGGGAGCTGGGGATACGGGGAGCCGGGGACGTGGGGAGCCGGGGACAGTGGGAGATGGGGACGTGGGCAGTTGGGGACATTGGGAGCTGGGGATGGGGGGAGATGGGGATGCGGGGAGATGGGGATGCGGGGAGATGGGGATGCGGGGAGATGGGGACGCGGGGAGATGGGGACTGGGGGAGATGGGGATAGCGGAACTGGGGACACGGGGAGATGGCGACGGAGGGGGAGATGGGGACGCGAGCAGCTGGGGACATTGGGAGCTGGGGAGGGGGTAGCTGGGGATGGAGGGGGAGATGGGGGGATGGGGGTAGCTGGGGATGGGGGGAGATGGGGATGGGGGTAGCTGGGGATGGAGGGGGAGATGGGGATGGGGGTAGCTGGGGATGGAGGGGGAGATGGGGGGATGGGGTAGCTGGGGATGGGGGGAGATGGGGACGTGGGTAGATGGGGACTGGGGGAGAAGAGGACGGGGGTAGCTGTGGACGCGGGGAGATGGGGCGGGGGTAGCTGGGGACTGGGGGAGCTGGGGGTATGGGTAGTTGTGGACTGGGAGAGATGGGGAGGGGGGTAGATGGGGACTGGGGGGGAAGGGGACGGGGGTAGATGGGGACACGGGGAGCTGGTGATTTTGGGTGTGTGGGACTGAGTAATGACATCTGTGCTCATCTCGATTCATCCAAAATGATCAGCCCCTTATCCCTCGCATGCGAGATTCCCCAGCCAGGGGGAAGCAACTTCTCAATGTTCACCCTGTCAATCTTTCAGACAAACAGTTGAAATAGGAGTGGGCCACTCAGTGTCTTGAGTCTGCTGTGCTGTTTGATAAGATCATAGTGGATCTAAGTACTCTGTATCCCTGGCCACTCCTTTAGAGAGCAGCCCCTCAGTATAGATGCTCCCACTGCAGGAAACATGACAGCTTCTTCCTGTTTTTGTTGTTCGTGCATTGAATGGGGGTGTTGCAGCATTTATTAACCACTGAGAAGATGGTAGTGAGCTGCAGTCTGTGTGCTGGACGGAACTTCTGCTCTCCGCACGGATTTAGTGAAATTTCGATTGACTAATGGCTGGCTTTATGCGGTTCCCTCTAGATTACGATTTGCCACAAAAACCAGTCTCCGATGCTGATGGGTCCATCCACCAAATCCGCAGGGTCCAAGAAGTGAGCTGACCAAGGCCGGCCTGCAGCTGCTAGATTCTTGAAGCAATCAAGATTCTCCTTGTGTCAGACTCTTCAGTTTCTGAGATTCTTTCACTGCATTCTCACTCCAAGATACGAGACCTGCCAACTCGCCAACTCGCTTTCCTCAACCCGACCTTTCGATGCACAGATTCTTCAGGTCCATACACGACTGCTTTCACTGTCTGTCCCGACCGGACACATCTGTTTAATCCACACTGTAGCATGTGAGTGCAGCTCTTCCAATTTGTCGAACTCACCAATCTGCTGGAATCACAACGTTGCTCCAACACTACCATATGACTCTTGGACTGACATTGAGAAATGTCTGGAGTACCTTTGAGGAATGAACCGTGTCTTTGCATGCGTTCGGGGCAATGACTTCATCGCACATTCGTTGCAAATTTCCATTCACCCGAGCAGCAAGTGATATCTTAGGAGGTACTTCTTCTGCTGTGCAAGGAGAATTTAATTTGATGCTTCTTTGAAAGAGGATTACTGAAACACCCAGCAGCCAACTGAGAACAATGTGGTTTAATTTTTATTTTCATCTGGGTGCCCCAATAAACAAATCACATTTCTGCATGAGGATAACTCAACTGGTTGTGAGAGAAGGATCACTTGTAATATTCACCCCACTGAATAACATAGACCTCTCTAACCAGGTATAATTTGAATGCTTCACTGTTTGATAATGTGACACTGTCAGTAAGATTAGATATAATTATGAAGAGCTTGTGTGACGGGTGCTGGAAGGGTAGTATTAGCCATTAGGTATGAGAAATCATTCTTTGGAAAGCTTTCCTGTTTCTTGCTCAAATTCTGCATTCACAGCTTGCAAACTACACGAATGAGCAGCATCATTGGAGAGTCAGCGTGATGGGGGATTTGGTACCTAAAGCAGCTCACAGTGAGGGGTGTTATGGGAGGTGACTTGTCCGAGCAGAATTGATTGGATGGTCATTGAGACGTGAATGTTTGAAAGGAGAAGATGAAAATGAGCAAATGCTTTATGTTAGTGGAATGTATGTCCAATGTTGTAACAGGAGTCAAGAGGAAAGGGGTTGGATCATGGGCAGTCTACATACTAGGAATAAAATGGGCTTTGGGTTATGGGTTCACTTTAATAATAATGTTAATGGGAATAATCACATGGAATATGGACAGATAGATACATCTCTGAAGGGCCAATGGCCAAGTGATATTGAGGGGGGCCTGACAGCTGTAGCATGGAGTAGGGTTGAGGATTGCTTCACTGTCCTTGCTGTCTGACTTTCTTCGATGGAGTTGTGTGTGGGTTTTACATACTGAACGTTTAGGTGCAAGGATGGAGGGGGCCGATACAGACTGGGACACATGAGACGTGGCAAAGGAGAAGTTTGTAGGTCCAGGTACTGGACTGATTCAGACTATTGGCACCTCCCACCCACCTTGGGCCTAGCCCGAAACCCTCCATGTTCTGCTGAATTTGTGGCGATGTGGGTTCGAAGCTGGTTGGATTTTCTGTCTGTATATTGAGGTGCATGGATGTAAGGGGTGTAAACAAATTGCACAGTCACCTCTTCGGTTGATACATTTTGTATTTAATAAGAGAAATAAATGCTTCAGATTTCGCAATTCATTTTAGTCGCTTCTTTGTTCCATTATTCTTGTAATCTGTGTTAGTTTCTCCCCAAATACCTTGCAATACGCACCATCCTTACAGACAGATGGGTGGTGATCACCGCCAGATACAGAGGGAGCTATCCTCCAGTGTTCATGGCAAGCACAACAGCTCAGATCCCCGGGTGTCAGGATAGTCAGAGACAGAAAATCGTCCCCACCTTCTGAAGGGGGCAACCAGAGACGGGCAAGAAATGCTGGGCCCAGCCACATCTCATGAAAGAACAAATGACAAAAATAAAAAGGAGTTTGTAGGACTATGTCAGTTCAGGTTTTAGTTATGTCAGGTGAGGATAGCTGAGCTGAATATGTGAACACATGGACTCTGCCAGTATCCTGGATGACCATATGTGCAGGAAGAGCTCCCAGCTTTGGAAGCTGGAGTTCTGCATCTCAGAGCCTGAGCAGCGATTGGACACAGTAGTTGTTTTGGAGGGAAGAACAAAAGAATAGAGTTCTCTGTTATTTAAATGGAGAAAAAAAGGGATAATGGGAACTGCAGATGCTGGAGAATCCGAGATAATAAGGTGTAGAGCTGGATGAACACAGCAGGCCAAGCAGCATCAGAGGAGCAGGAAGGCCGATGTTTCAGGCCTAGTCCCTTCATCAGAACACAAAGAGACTTGGGGGGGGCACGGAGGGTTTGGGTTTTGTGTACATAACACTAGCAGCAGGTAATCGGGAAGGCTAATGGAATGTTGACCCTTATTTCAAGGGGTTTAGAGTATAAGAGTAGGGAAGTCTCACTGCTACCATACAAGGTGCTGGTGAGACCGCATCTGGAGCACTGTGAGCAGTTTTGTTCTACTTATTGAAGGAAAGATATTATTTCATTGGAGGCAATTTAGAGAAGGTTTTCTAAGATGATCCCTGCTATGGAGGGATTGCCTTATGAGCAAACGTTAAGCAGGTTGTGATTTGACTCATTGGGGTTTAGAAGAATGAGAAGAAACACACAGGATTCCTAAGGGGCTTGACAGAGCAAATGCTGAGAGGATGTTTCCCCTCATAGGAGAGTCTAGGACTATAGGACATAGCCTCAGAATAAAGGGGCACCAATTTTGGACCGAGAGGTGGAGAATTTCTTCTCTCAGATGTTGGTGAGTCTTTGGAACTTCTTGCCATGTAGAGCTATGGGGGCAGAGTCCTTATGTGTATATAAAGCTGTGATAGATTCTTGATTGGGTTCTGGGCAAAGCGTGAGAAAGTGGTGTGAAAAGTGTCAGATCAGCCATGATCGCATTGAATGGTGGAGCAGGCTCGAGGAGCCGAACAGCCTACTCCTGTTCCTATTTCTTATGGTCTTATAGGAAACCTTGCAATGTTTAAAAAATACTTGGAGGAGCACTTGAAATGTCACAACATCCAAGGCTATGGGCCCAGTGCTGGAAGGTGGGACTCATGTAGATTTATTGTAGCTTTGGAAGTACAGACTTGATGGGCTGATGGGCCCCTTCTGTACTGTATGGTTCTATGAACCTGTTGCACACTAGCCAAGCTATTCCAGTACAGCTACAACACCTAACAGAATGGAAAATTTCCCAGAGTATGTCCTGCACACAAAAAGCAGGACAAATCCTCTCCATCTTCGATCCCCCTCCCCTCTTTCCCTATTTATTCCAGTTCCCTCTCCCCATCCCCCTTTCTCTGATGAAGGGTCTAGGCCCGAAACGTCAGCTTTTGTGCTCCTGAGATGCTGCTTGGCCTGATGTGTTCATCCAGCTCCACACTTTGTTATCTTGGATTCTCCAGCATCTGCAGTTCCCATTATCTCTGATCACAAATCCAACCCGACCAATTACCGCCCCATCAGCCTCCTCTCGATCATCAGTAACGTGACGGAAGGTGTCACTAATAGCACTGTCAGTGATCTCCAACAACCTCTTCTGATGGAGATCCAACAACCACCATCTTCCGAAGTGTCAGCTATGACTCCAACCACCGGAGAGTTTGCTCCTGATACCCACTGATCCCAGTTTTGCCGAGACTCCTTGATGCCACACTCGGTCTAATGCACCCCTGATGTCGAGGGCTGTCACTCTCACCTCCCCTCTGGAATTCAGCTCTTTTATCCATGTTTGAACCAAGGCTGGAATGAGATCAGGAGCTGAGTGGCCCTGGCGGGACCCAAACTGGGCGTCACTGAGCAGGTTATTGCTGAGCAGATTAACTTTCGCGTTAAACTGAGAAGGTGCGAGAAAGATAGCCAACCTGGCCTTGTCATTGTGCGTAATGTGTCATTACGACGCTCACATCATCAATAACAACAAAGATTCAGCATGTATTTGTGCCAAAAATTCTGTTTATCAACTGTACTATCCTTGAGCACCTTTTGGTCATAGACCAAGGAATTGTTGTGATCACTCTTCCTCACACACAGAATTGTCCTCAGCAGAGGTTTGCTCCCTCCGACCTGGGAAGGAGGGCCATGGTTTAGGTGGGGTGTGGGGTAAGGTGGGTGTGTGGGGGGAGGGGGTGCAGTGACAGTCTCCTGTCTGTGTACTCCCTGTGAGGTGTTTCCTATGCAAACCAACAGATGGCAGCAGCGATTGCAGGCCAGACCAGTGGGTGGTAGTGGGTACAGGCTCACACTCCTGTTCTACTGCAGGGGAAAAGCGGTCTGCCTGTAAATCCCAACACCTTGATCACCTTCTCCTCTCAACCATCCCAGCTTCTCACACTCACTATTGCCCTCTCACTATCCTAACTGTCATCCTGGTAAATCTCGCTCTGAAAGAATAGAATAGAACATCCTTTATTGTCACGGTTACAGAAGTACAGGCAGACAGTGAAAAGGTTTCACAATGGCTGCCTCTAATGGTGCCATCTTAGGGACAAGCACCTAGGGGCAAATCCTGGATACCAAAGGGGAATAAAAGGAAAAGTAGCAGCATTACTTACAGTGTGTAAAGAATAAGTTAGAAGTAAAACAGTCGCAACGCTGTTAAATGATTGACATTACAGTGAAGCAGGGTTGTTAAAGGCTCGGCCTCACAACTTTGTGTTTGTGCGTATCCATCCGCTTTGCCCACTCCTGGCAAGGGCAAATAGGGAGACACCCCCCCTCATTGGCCCGCTGTCGTCCCTGGTTACATTCCGTGGCCCTTTGTGACCAATGGATACCGCAAGGACTTAGCCAATCTGATCTGAATGAGGGTTACTGTAAGGATCTGAACTCTGTAGCAGTGGCCCTGTCGGCCGTGTGGAGGGGTGTGGTCCATAGGCTTCACGTGGGTTTGATGTGGACTCATCAGGTTTTAAAAGCTTTAAAAGAGAGACCTATTATCACAAAGTCGTATGGAGTTGGCAGACCTATACTTGAATGTTTTCATTCTGTTGGTCTTTCTGCTGAGGTTAAACGGATTCCCGTTTCAGTTCTAGTAGATATAAATAAAATCCTGTTTAGGTAAGAAATGCCTTCGGTTTGTTTGTCGGATAGAATCAAACGCCAATATTTGTTTTCTGATGAAGGGTCTAGGCCTTCCTGCTCCTCTGATGCTGCTCGGCCTGTTGTGTTCATCCAGCTCCACACCTTGTTATCACAGATTCTCCAGCATCTGCAGTTCCTACTATCTCCAATGTTTGTTTGTTTCTTCATATGCTACTGTACAGAACCAAACTGCTTTCATGACTATATATGTATAGAAAGATATTTTTATGAACAAGGTATATTTTTGAAATAAACAAATGTTTTCATTCTGTTGTTCTGAGGAAGGGTCACTGGACCCGAAACGTTAACTCTGATTTCTCTTCACGGACACTGCCAGACCTGCTGAGCTTTTCCAGCAACTTCTGTTTTTATTCCCGAAAGGAGGTTTACCCTTGTAGGAGAGACTAGAATGAGAGACACTGGTTAAAGATGGGGTCTCCCGTTTAACGTGGGGATGAGGAGAAACGTTCTCTCTCTGCGGACTTCCCTAGGGAAAGCTTTTCATTTGTATGTTTGTATGATTTCACACAGCATTGAAATGAATCAGCTGTGTAGCTGAGATAATGGGAGCTGCAGATGCTGGAGAATCTGAGATAACAGGGTATGGAGCTGGATGAACACAGCAGGCCAAGCAGCATCAGAGGAGCAGGAAGGCTGATATTTTGGGCCTAGACTGTCTAGACTCGAAACATCAGCCTCCTTGCTCCTCTGATGCTGCTTGGCCTGCTGTGTTCATCCAGCCCCACACCTTGTTACCTCACACTTTAAAAAGGACTCGATTATGACAGAAACATAGAATCATTATGGTACAGAAGGAGGCCATTCAGCCCAATATGCTTGACCGGCTCTTCTAATGAGAGCCATGATCTCGCACCGATCACCCACATCCGTGCACATTGATTCTCTCCATGTAACCATCCAATGTCCCTCTGAATGGGAGCAGCCTCCGCCACTTTTCCTGACAGAGTATTCCAGATCTGAAGTACCCACTGTGGGAAAATGTTTCTCACCCTTGCTTCTTTTGCACATCACTTTAACTCTATGCCCCTTTTCCAACCAGGAACAACTTCCTGCTAGCTACCCGATACGGCCCGCTCATGATTTTGAAAATCCTGCCCCGGAGGAGAAGAGTCCCAATTTCTTCAGCCTATGCCCATCACTGAAGTACCTTATTCCTGTAAATGAAACATTCTTGTAAATTGCTTTTTCGCATTAGCATCATCTGGGTTATTGCAATAAGCGCTGTTTAAAAACATGATTTTTTTATTCCAAAAAATTTTCCATACCAGCACCTGTGGAATTTAAATCTCACCAGCTGCCACGTTGGGCTTTGAACCCACACTCCCCAGAGCCTTAGCCTGGACCCCTGCTGACGAGCCCAAGTACATCACCACAACACCACTATCTGTGCACTAGTGCCTATGTTCGTTGCACCCAATGTCATGAGGGCCCCTCTTGGCATGCCTAACTTATGCCATCTGGCACCCTCGCTGGTATCTCAGAAAGGCATGCCAAGCACTAGGTTAGCGACTCAAGAAACCAGAAGCACAAACTGGTCACCAATAGCTGGCAACCCAACTGCCAGTCTTCTGGGCACAGACTAACTGCATGGTACATCATCACGCTTTTTTCTTTCTTCATTCACGGGATGAGGGTGTCGCTGGCCAGGGCAGCATTTATTGCCCATCCCTAATTGCCCAGAGGGCAGTTAAGAGTCACCCATATTGCTGTGGGTCTGGAGTCACATGTAGGCCAGACTGGGTAAGGATGGCAGTTTCCTTCCCTAAAGGGCATTAGTGAACCAGATGGGGTTTTCCGACATGCCATCCAAAAGTCTCCATCTTGTCACTGACACTGCTTAAAGGTTCTGCTAGCTGTGATGAGACCCGGGTGGAGGTCCTGCCTGATAGCTGAACCTTTCTGAGGGTGCCCCTGTCCAACCTCAGCTTGTGGCTTGTGAATCCATCTGCTGCGTTGGTCACTGTTACATTTAGCATCATTGAATGGCCTCTAAGGACGACTTTCCCATGGTGCATGCTGGGCTATGTCTGCCAAGGTTACAAAGCTGACCATCGCCACCTCAATCCCACACTATTCTGTTTCGTTTCCTTCTTGATCTAATTCTCAGAATGGAATTATATCTTACAACACACACAGGAGCAGGCCAGTCAGTCCATTGCGCTGTGCCAGCTCCTTTTTATTCCCGTTTACTTCCACATCCTTGTTTCCTCTGTATAACCCTGTTGAGGAGTCATCTTCCAATACATGGGTTTACACATATACCAGCCAGGAGCAGAAATAGGCCATTCGGCCCTTCATGCCTGTTCTGATATTCAACACACTTGAGTACAATTGGTTTTAGACCATAAGACAGAGGAGTGGAAGTAAGGCCATTTGGCCCATCAAGTCCACTCCGCATTTAAATCATGGCTGATGGACATTTCAACTCCACTTCCCTGCACTGTCCCCTTAACCCTTGATTCTTTCTGAGATCAAGAATTTGTCGATCTCTGCCTTGAAGGCATCCAACGTCCCAGCCTCCACTGCACTCCGTGGCAATGAATTCCACAAACCCACCACTCTCTGGCTGAAGAAATGCAGTCTCATTTCCGTTTTAAATTTACCCCCTCTAATTTTAAGGCTGTGCCCACGGGTCCCAGTCTCCCTGCCTAACGGAAACAACTTCCTAGCGTCCATCCCTTCGAAACCATACATTATCTTGTAAGTTGTGTTTTAAATTTGTGTGTTTTAAATGCCACAGTTTCACCCACCCCAATAATCTTCGGCCTGATAAGAATCCAACCACCTCTACCTCCAAAATATTTGATGACCACACTTCCACCACCTTCTGAAGAAGAGAATTCAAAATCACACAAGCGAAACAAAATCAAACATCTCCCTGGCCCTACACTCATCCCATGGAACATCTGAATAGCAGGATACCTATCTCCTTCAGGATACCTTCCGCCTTCAACACCATAATTCCAAACAAACTCATCTCTAAACTCCGAGACCTGGGTCTCGGCACTCCCCTCTGTAACTGGATCTTCACGTTTCTGACCCATAGACCACAATCAGTAAGGATAGGTGACAGCACATCCTTCATCATAATCCTCAGCACTAGCCCTCCAAAAGGCTTCATACTCAGCCCCCTACTACACTCACTATGCGCTCACCGTGTGGCCACATTCGGCTCTAACCTGTTTACAAATTCACTGACAACACCACCATCATAGGGGACCAATGATGAGACAGAATACAGGAAAGAGATTGAGTGCTTAACGGCATGGTGTAAAGACAACAATCTCTCCATCAATGTCAACAAAACAAAAGAGCTGGTCATTGACTTCAGGAAGTGGAGTGGAGGACCCACCCTACATCAGTGGTACTGCGGTGGAGATGGTTGAGAGTGTCAAGTTCCTGGCAGTGATGATCAGCGACAATCTGTTCTGGTCCCCCCATGTCAACGCAGTAGTCGAGAAAGCACAACAACATCTCTACTTCCTCAGGATGCTACGGAAATTCAGCATGTCCACAAGGACTCTTATAGTTGCACCATAGAAAGCATTCTATCTGGATGCAACACAGTGTGGTTTGGTACCTGCTCTTCCCAAGACCACAAGAAACTACAGAGAGTCGTGAACACAGTGCAGTCCATCACGCAAACCAGCCTTCCATTCATTGACTCCGTCTACATTTCCTGCTGCCTCTGGAAAACAGCCAAAACATAATCAAAAACCCCTCCTACCATGGTTGTATTTTCTTCCACCCTCTTCTGTCGGGCAGAAGATAGGAATGTTTGTGTACACGTATGAAAGATTCAAGAACGCTTCTTCCCGGCTGTTATCAGGCTTCTGAATTGACCTCTCAATATATTAGAGTTGATCTCTCTCTGTAGCTGTAATGCTATATTCTGCATTCTGTTCTGTTCCCCTGACATACTTATGTAAGGTAGGATTTGTTTGGTTAGCACACAAAACAATACTTCTCACTGTATCCAGGTACGTGTGACAATAATAAATCAAAATCAAATCAAACCCCCTAAAAGAACAAACTCCTCTCATCCCTATGTCCTTTCCTTTTCAAAGGAACATGATCAAAGAGAGAGAATCTAACCACTGTCCCTTGACATTCAATGGTGTTACCATCGCTGAATCCCCCATTATCAACATCCTGGGGGGTTACCACTGACTGGAAGCTCAACTGAACTCACCTCATTAATGCAGCGGCTACAACAGCAGGTCAGAGGCTGGGAATCCTGCACTGAGAATCTCCTTTCCTGACTCCCCAAAGACTGTCCCACCATCTACAAGACACAAGTCAGGAGTGCGATGGGATACTCCCCACTTGCCTGGATGGGTGCAGCTCCATCAACAGTCAAGAAGCTCAACACCATCCAGGACAAAGCAGCCACTTGATTGGCACCACATCCACAAGCATCCACTCCCTCCACCACCGAAACTCAGTAGCAGCAGTGTGTACTATCTACAAGATGCACTGCAGAAACTCACCAAAGATCCTCAGGCATCACCTTCCAAACCCACGACCACTTCCATCTAGAAGGACAAGGGCAGCAGATACATGGGAACACCACCCCCTGCAAGTTCCCCTCCAAACCACTCATCATCCTGACTTGGAATATATTGCCATTCCTGGGTCAAAATCCTGGAATTCCCTCCTTAAGGACAGTGTGGGTCAACCTACAGCACATGGACTGCAGCGGTTCAAGAAAGCAGCTCACCACCTTCTCAAGGGGCATCTAGGGACGGGCAATAAGTGCTGTGCTCAGCCTGCGATGCCCACTTACGATGAATGATTAGAAGAAAGGGCAATGCATTGGCCCGTCAGGGTTGGACTTCTTGGACCAGGGCAGCACCTGTCTCATGAGGCTGGCACATCGAGTCCAGTGAGATTGACTAATGGCTACGGGGCTCTGAGTAATGTTGGGGGGAAGGAGGGAGGCAGTTAGGGAGACAGAGTAATAACAGACAGCCCTTGTATGACAGACAATTAATATCAAAATGTTATTAGCAGCCCATTACAAAGGGCATCCATGGGAGAAACCTCAGAATTAGGTAGGTGCTCCCCTCGATGGTTGGCATGCAATGGACCCTACAAGTGTGCAGATGCCGGAAGAATGCCATGATAGCAGGAGGACACTGGCATAGCCCATGAAGCCGGGCTTTCAGAATGACCAGCGTAGCCATCAGACAGAGAAATATTACTGCGAGACTGTGCTGATGCCAACCTCTCTGGATAAAGCAGCTGAAGACGTTGCCAGATTGACAGAATGGACTTGGGCGAGGGGTAAGGGCTATTTTGGAAATGCTGTGCCTCCGTTAATCAGGTTACCATGTCCCAGCAGCAGATGGAATTCATCCTCAGTCACGTCACTGACTTAATTTGGCACTGGAACACATGACCTGGTGCAGTCGACACTCCGAGAATAACCCTTTAACTCTGACGTTTGATACAACCAACAGGTGTGACTTCTCGAAAAGAAAACAGCTCCTCACGTCCGTATTTAGGCAGCTGCTTGGGACACTGGGTTCGTGCTGTGGTACAATCTTCAGCAAAATCTCCACTGCCCCAGGAGAGGGAGTGAACTCCCAATCGAATGAAGACAGTCCCCAGTTGTCAGGGTGCTGTACATTACAGGCATTTCATACCACACTGATACCAGTATGTTACTGTATGCTTCGTATGCTCCGTTTACTTCCCTTAACTATAGTGACATTCTGTGATGCCAAATCTCCACTCATTGGCCTATTCAGAGAGCTACCCTCAAAACCAACACCACCATTACTAGAATCAAAAACAGAAGTTGCTGGGGAAGCTCAGCAGGTCTGGCAGCATCCATGGAGAGAAACCAAAGTTAACGTTCTGGGTCCAGTAACCCTTCCTCAGGTCACCAGACCTGAAACGTGAACTCTGGTTTCTCTCCACAGATGCTGCCAGACCTGCTGAGCTTCCCCAGCAACTTCTGTTTTTGATTCTGACCCACAGCATCCGCAGTGCTTTTCGATTTTTATTAACTACAGTTAGTAGTTTTGTAGCAAAATGATGCCTGTGTTTCCCCCCCCCCCACCCCCACCTAGGTCTGGCACAGCTTGCTGTGGGCAGCATCAATTCAGGGCATGTGCTGGGCATTTGCTGAGCAGGCAGGCTTGAAATCAGACCTACACTTGGAGACATTCCTGCGGAGCTAACGGATACCATTAAACACATACACCGAACCTCTGCACAGCAGATCAAAGGAACTCCTCACTTTCATCAGTGCAATGAGAATAGAGTCACCATCTAGAAGGACAAGGGCAGCAGATACATGGGAACACCACCCCCTGCAAGTTCCCCTCCAAGCCACTCACCATCCTGACTTGGAAATATATCGCCGTTTCTTCACTGTCTCTGGGTCAAATTCCTGGGACTCCCTCCCTAATGGCATCGTGGGTCACCCCACAGCACATGGACTGCAGTGGTTCAAGAAGGCAGCTCACCCCCACCTTCTCGAGGGGGCAACTTTTCTTGAAAGCTCTCCCTTACCTTTTGCCCTGGGGGAGATCAAGGCATCAGTGACAGCAGCAAGCATGTGCCCAGAGAGATGGCACTGGAGCATGGTGACTTCAATGTTGGTGGGCACTAGTGGTGGCACTGGCATCAACTGATGCCAATGCCGCTTCGAAGGCTCACACACCTGCATTAGTTCGGGAAGGCTGTGGACTCTGATACTTCAATCGATTCTGAGACAGCAGCCACATCAGCGAGGTGCGCCCAGTGGCGAGTGATGGCGGGGGCGGGGGGGCGCGTGGCGACTTCGAGGCTGGTGGCTCTGACACTGGCAGGACCTGAGGCAGTGGCACTACAATGTGGGTGGGTCCAGTGCAGGTGGCACTCATGGCAGCAGTGGCGAGGGGGGTTTGGACATCTTCTTTGCCTTTCATTTTTGTTCTTTAATTCCTGCTCTTGGTTTTAATTCTAAGATGGCGTTGGAGATTGGGGACTCTCTGTACACTCGCTGGTGAAGCCTAGAACTGGAAGTGATATTTACAGACGCAATATATTGATTTATTCGCAGAGTTATAGATGACAAACATGTGCCTCCAAACCAAAAAAGGGCCTGTTTCAGTCTGTCTTTACTTTGGATGCATCTGGTCAGCTCCCAGTTAATGCTGAACATCTGCCAACAATTAATTCACAATTAAGTACAATTAGCAGATTTTCTTCACACTCTTTAACCAAAAATAAATGTTAATAAGCGCAACTAAACTTTCAAAACAAATTAAACCCAAAGCATCTATTTTCTATGCAATTGGCTAAACCCCACTCTCATACTTTTCTGAATTTATCAAACTGTATTCTCTTCTCAAAACGCATTCTCGTCTACACAAGGGAGATAAAACGCAGGCTGGGCCTCCATTCAGTCAACAGGCCTGACCCCGACCTACCTGTTGCTTGGCATTTTAATCCTCCGCCTCACTTCCTCTCTGACCCTCCTGTCTTTCGTCTGCTATTCTGTTCCAGGGAAACTCAACTTAGCTTGAAAAGCAGCACCTCATCATCAGCTGGGCCCTCTGCAGCCTTCTGGACTCAATGTCCAATTTAGCAACATTTCTGCATATAGCCCCAGTGCCATTTTGTTTCATGTTACTTTTGCTGGATTGGGTTTGTGCTAGCTCCTATCTTTAATCTTCTTCACTTGGCATTCGGAATGGCTGCTTTCCGGCCATTCGCACCTCCTCTGGGCACGCTGTGACAAACTCCTGTGTGGCCTTCCCAGCTGGTCATCAGGCCTCCAGGTCCAAACTTCTGGCTTTCTCAAGTGAGCAAGAAGCATCAATTTATTGCAAGGTGCTGACACACATTCCCAACAAAAGGCCAGCACTCTACAGCAAGTGGAGAGTTGTCCTTTCAGCTGCTTCCTCACTGTGAGACAAAAAATGCCAGGAATTCGGAACGCTGGACGTGTTGAAGACGGGGATGACTTCGGAGTCTGTCTGTATAACACGAGAAAACCCATCAGGCAACAGTGATCACATCGCCATGGTGTCACATGCTTACAATCTCATTGGCTGCTGGTCCACATGTGACTGACTGTATTCTGTGTTGGACTGATGATGGGAATCCAAGTCAATGTTGGTCAAGTCTGGCAGGTCAGGCTGGCGAAGGTCAGACATGAGGGGGATTGATACCTAACACTGGCAGGTAGCACTAGTGCCTACTTCAATCAAAAGTCAGAGGATGTTGTAAGTCAAAATATGAGCACATTCCACACTCTTTACCAATAAACACGGAGTGTATCTGGAGGCCTGGGACGCGACGTGCTCACATAAGCTTCTTAAACTGGGCCAACGTAGACATCTCTACCACGAATGTTTTATTCCAGCGTTTTCCTGAGAGCGGTTAGCCACACTTGGCAACAATGGATCACCCACCAATTAAATGTAATTTTTGTGGAATCGTACCACCCGGAGGGAGTGACATTATAGAACCATACCACCCTGAGGGGGTGACATTATAGAACCATACCACCCTGAGGAGGTGACATTATAGAACAATACCACCCTGAGGGGGTGACATTATAGAACCATACCACCCTGAGGGGGTGACATTATCGAACCATACCACCCTGAGGGTGTGAAATTATAGAACCATATCCCTGAGGAAGTGACATTATAGAACCATATCCCCGAGGGGGTGACATTATAGAACCATACCAGCCGGAGGGGGTGACATTATAGAACCATATCAATGAGGGGGTGATATTATAGAAGAATACCACCTTGAGGGGGTGACATTGTAGAACCATATCCCTGAGGGGGTGACATTGTAGAACCATATCCCTGAGGGGGAGACATTATAGAACCATACCACCCTGAGGGGGTGACATTATAGAACCATACCACACTGAGGGGGCGACATTATAGAACCATATCCACCTGAGGGGTGACATTTTAGAACAATACCACCCTGAGGGGGTGACATTATAGAACCATATCAATGAGGGGGTGATATTATAGAAGAATACCACCTTGAGGGGGTGACATTGTAGAACCATTTCTCTGAGGGGGTGACATTGTAGAACCATATCCCTGAGGGGGAGACATTATAGAACCATACCACCCTGAGGGGGTGACATTATAGAACCATAGCCCTGAGGGGGTGACATTATAGAACCATATCCCTGAGGGGGTGATATTATAGAACCATATCCCTGAGGGGGTGACATTATAGAACCATACCAACCTGAGGGGGTGACTTTATAGAACCGTATTCTTGAGGCGGTGACATTATAGAACAATATCCCTGAGGGGGTGACGTTATAGAACCATATCCCTGAGGGTGTGACCTTACAGAACCATATTCTTGAGGGGGTGACATTATAGAACAATATCCCTGAGGGGGTGACGTTATAGAACCATATCCCTGAGGGAGTGACATTACAGAACAATACCACCCTGAGGGGGTGACATTATAGAACCATATCCCAGAGGGGGAGACATTATAGAACCATATCCCTGACGGGGTGATATTATAGAACCATACCACCCTGAGGGGGGAGACACTATAGAACCATATCCCTGAGGGGGTGATATTATAGAACCATATCCCGGAGGGGGTGACATTATAGAACCATACCACACTGAGGGGGTGATATTATAGAACCATACCACACGGAGGGGGTTATAATATAGAACCATATCCCTGAGGAGGTGATATTATAGAACCATACCACCCTCAGGGGGTGACATTACAGAACAATACCTCCCTGAGGGGGTGATATTATAGAACTATACCACCCTGAGGAGGTGATATTATAGAACCATACCACCCTGAGGGGCTGACATTATCGAACCATACCACCCTGAGGGGGTGATATTATAGAACCATACCACCCTGAGGGTGTGACATTATAGAACCATATCCCTGAGGGGGTGACATTATAGAACCATACAAACCTGAGGGGGTGACATTATAGAAGCATATCCCTGAGGGGGTGACATTATCGAACCATACCACCCTGAGGGGGTGTTATTATAGAACCGTACCACCCTGACGGGGTGACATTATCGAACCATATCCCTGAGGAGGTGACATTATAGAACCATATCCCTGAGCAGGTGACATTATAGAATCATATCACTGAGGGGGTGACATTATAG
Source organism: Stegostoma tigrinum (assembly GCF_030684315.1). NCBI lineage: Eukaryota > Metazoa > Chordata > Chondrichthyes > Orectolobiformes > Stegostomatidae > Stegostoma > Stegostoma tigrinum. Next base: position 6,967,742 of record NC_081404.1, on the reverse strand, counting down.
AAACATACCACCCTGAGGGGTTGATATTATAGAACCATACCACCCTGAGGGGGTGACATTATAGAACAATACCACCCTGAAGGGGTGATATTATAGAACCGTACCACCCTGAGGGGGTGATATTATAGAACCGTATCCCTGAAGGCGTGACATTATAGAACGATATCACCCTGAGAGGGTGATATTATAGAATCGTACCACCCTGACGTGGTGACATTATAGAACAATATCCCTGAGGGGGTGACATTATAGAACCATACCACCCTGAGGGGGGTGACATTATAGAATCATACTTCCCTGAGGGGGTGATATTATAGAACCATATCCCTGAGGAGGTGACATTATAGAACCATACCACTCTGAGGGGGTGATATTATAGAACCATATCCCTGAGGGGGTGATATTATAGGACTATACCACCCTGAGGGGGAGATATTATAGAACCATACCACGCTGAGGGGCTGATATTATAGAACGATACCACCCAGCGGGGGTGACCTTATAGAACCATATCCCTGAGGGGTTGAGATTATCGAATCATACCACCCACAGTGGGTGACATTACAGAATCATATCACCCTGTGGGGTTGCATTATAGAACCATACCACCCTGAGAGTGTAATATTATAGAACAATACCACCCTGAAGAGGTGATATTATGGAACCATATCCCTGAGGGGGAGACATGATAGAACCATACCAGGCTGAGGGGGTGATATTATAGAATCATATCCATGAGGGTGTGAAATTGTAGAATCATATAACCCCGAGGGGGTGGCATTATGGAACCATATCCCTGAGGGGGTGACATTATAGAACCATGCCACCCTGAGGGGGTGATATTATAGAACCATATCCCTGAGGGTGTGATATTATAAAACCATACCACCCTGAGGGGGAGAACCTATAGGAACATACCACCCTGCGGGGGTGACATTATAGAACCATATCCCTGAGGGGGTGATATTATAGAATAATACCTCCCGGAGGGGGTGACCTTATAGAACCATATCCCTGAGGGGGTGATATTATAGAATCATACCACCCTGAGGGGGTGACATTATAGAATCATATCACCCTGAGGGGGTGACATTATAGAAACATATCCCAGAGGGGGTGACATTATAGAACCATACCACCCTGATGGGATGGTATTATAGAACCACACCAAGCTGAGGGGATGACATTATAGAACCATATCCCTGAGGGGTCACATTATAGAACCATACCACCCTGATGGGATGATATTGTAGAACCATATCCCTGAGGGGGCAATATTATAGAACCATACCACCCCAAGGGGGTGACATTATTGAATCATATACCTGAGGGGGTGACATTATAGAACCATACCACCCTGAGCGGGTGACATTATAGAACCGTACCACCCTGAGGGGTTGATATTATAGAACCACACAACCCTGAGGGGGTGACATTATAGAACCATATCCCTGAGGGGGTGACGTTAAAGAACCATACGACCCTGAGGGGGGTGATATTATAGAACCATATCCCTGAGGGTGTGACATTATAGAACCATATCACTGAGGGGGTGACATTATAGATAGAACAATACCTCCCTGCACGGGTGACATTATAGAACCATACCACCCTGAGGTGGTGGCATTATAGAAACATATCCCTGAGTGGGTGACATTATAGAACCATATCCCTGAGGGGGTGATATTATAGAACCATATCCCTGAGGGGGTGACATTATAGAAGTATAGTACCCTGAGGGTGTGACATTATAGAACCATATCCCTGAGGGGCGACATTATAGAACCATACCACCCTGAGGGGGTGATATTATAGGACCATACCACCCTGAGCGGGGAGACATAGGGGAACCATATCCCTGAGGGGGTGATATTATTGAACCATACCCCGCTGAGGGGGTGATTATATAGAACCCTATCCCTGAGGGGGTGGCATTATAGAACCATACCACCCTGAGTGGGTGATATCATAGAACCATACCACCCTGAGGGTGTGACATTATAGAACCATATCCCTGAGGGGGTGACATTATAGAACCATACCACCCTGAGGGGGTGATATTATAGAACCATACAAACCTGAGGGGGCGACATTATAGAACCATATCCCTGAGGGGGTGATATTATAGAACCATATCCCTGAGGGGGTGACATTATAGAACCATACCACCCTGAGGGGGTGACATTATAGAACCATACCCATGAGGGGGTGATATTATAGAATCATACCACCCTGAGGGGGTGACATTATAGAACCGTATTCTTGAGGCGGTGACATTATAGAACAATATCCCTGAGGGAGTGACGTTATAGAACCATATCCCTGAGGGAGTGACATTACAGAACAATACCACCCTGAGGGGGTGACATTATAGAACCATATCCCAGCGGGGGAGACATTATAGAACCATATCCCTGACGGGGTGATATTATAAAACCATACCACCCTGAGGGGGGAGACACTAAGGAACCATATCCCTGAGGGGGTGATATTATAGAACCATATCCCGGAGGGGGTGACATTATAGAACCATATCACACTGAGGGGGTGATATTATAGAACCATACCACCCTGAGGGTGTGACATTATAGAACCATATCCCTGAGGGGGTGACATTATAGAACCATACCACCCTGACGGGGTGATATTATAAAACCATACAAACCTGAGGGGGGGACATTATAGAACACTATCACTGAGGGGGTGACATTATAGAACCATACCACCCTGAGGGGGTGATATTATAGAACCGTACCACCCTGACGGGGTGACATTATCGAACCATATCCCTGAGGAGGTGACATTATAGAACCATATCCCTGAGCAGGTGACATTATAGAACCATATCACTGAGGAGGTGACATTATAGAAACATACCACCCTGAGGGGATGACATTATAGATGCATACCACCCTGAAGGGGTGACATTATAGAACAATACCTCCCTGAGGGGGTGATATTATAGAACCATATCCCTGAGGGGGTGACATTATAGAACCATATCACTGAGGGGGTGACATTATAGATAGAACAATACCTCCCTGCGCGGGTGACGTTATAGAACCATACCACCCTGAGCTGGTGACATTATAGAAAAATATCCCTGAGGGGGTGACATGAGAGAACCATATCCCTGAGGGGGTGATATTATAGAACTATAGCACCCTGAGGGGGTGACATTATAGAACCATATCCCGGAGGGTGTGACATTATAGAACCATACCACCCTGAGGGGGTGATATTATAGAACCATACAAACCTGAGGGGGCGACATTATAGAAACATATCCCAGAGGGGGTGACATTATAGAACCATACCACCCTGATGGGATGGTATTATAGAACCACACCAAGCTGAGGGGATGAAATTATAGAACCATATCCCTGAGGGGTCACATTATAGAACCATACCACCCTGATGGGATGATATTGTAGAACCATATCCCTGAGGGGGCAATATTATAGAACCATACCACCCCAAGGGGATGACATTATTGAACCATATCCCTGAGGGGGTGACATTATAGAACCGTATCCCTGAGGGGGTGACATTATAGAACCATACCACCCTGTGGGGGTGACATTATAGAACCGTACCACCCTGAGGGAGTGATATTATAGAACCATATCCCTGGATATATTATAGAACCATATCCATCAGGGGGTAACATTATAGAGCCATACCACCCTAAGGGGGTGATATTATAGAACCATACCCCTGAGGGGGTGACATTATAAAACCATACCACCCTGAGGCGGTGATATTATAGAACCATGTCCCTGAGGGGGTGACATTATAGAACCATATCACTGAGGGGGTGACATTATAGATAGAACAATACCTCCCTGCGGGGGTGACATTGTAGAACCATATCCCTGAGGGGGAGACATTATAGCACCATACCACCCTGAGGGGGTGACATTATAGAACCATACCACACTGAGGGAGCGACATTATAGAACCATATCCACCTGAGGGGTGACATTTTAGAACAATACCACCCTGAGGGGGTGACATTATAGAACCATATAAATGAGGGGGTGATATTATAGAAGAATACCACCTTGAGGTGGTGACATTGTAGAACCATTTCCCTTGGGGGTGACATTGTAGAACCATATCCCTGAGGGGGAGACATTATAGAACCATACCACCCTGAGGGGGTGACATTATAGAACCATACCACACTGAGGGGGCGACATTATAGAACCATATCCACCTGAGGGGTGACATTTTAGAACAATACCACCCTGAGGGGGTGACATTATAGAACCATACCACCCTGAGGGGATGACATTATAGAACCATATCCCTGTGGGTGTGACATTACAGAACCATATCCCTGAGGGGGTGATATTATAGAAACATATCCCTGAGGGGGTGATATTATAGGACAATATCCCTGAGGGGGTGACATTATAGAACCATACCACCCGGAGGTGGTGACATTATAGAACCATATCAATGAAGGGTGATATTATAGAACCATATCACCTTGAGGGGGTGACATTGTAGAACGATATCCCTGAGGGGGTGACATTGTAGAACCATATCCCTGAGGGGGTGACATTATAGAACCATACCACCCTGAGGGGGGGACATTATAGAACCATACCACCCTGAGGGGGTGACATTATAGGATCAAACCACCCAGAGGGCGTGGCATTATAAAACCATATCCCTGAGGGGGTGACATTATAGAACCATACCACCCTGAGGGGGTGACATTATAGAACTATATCCATGAGCGTGTGACATTATAGAACTATATCCCTGAGGGGGTGACATTATAGAACCATACCACCCTGAGGGGGTGACATTATAGAACCATAGCCCTGAGGGGGTGACATTATAGAACCATATCCCTGAGGGGGTGATATTATAGAACCATATGCCTGAGGGGGTGCCATTATAGAACCATACCAACCTGAGGGGGTGACTTTATAGAATCATACCACCCAGAGGGGTTGACATTATAGAATCATATCACCCAGATGGGTGACATTAAAGAACCATATCCCTGAGGGGTGACATTATAGAACCATACCACCCTGAGGGGGTGACATTATAGAACCGTATTCTTGAGGCGGTGACATTATAGAACAATATCCCTGAGGGGGTGACGTTATAGAACCATATCCCTGAGGGTGTGACATTATAGAACCATATTCTTGAGGGGGTGACATTATAGAACAATATCCCTGAGGGGGTGACGTTATAGAACCATATCCCTGAGGGAGTGACATTACAGAACAATACCACCCTGAGGGGGTGACATTATAGAACCATATCCCAGCGGGGGAGACATTATAGAACCATATCCCTGACGGGGTGATATTATAGAACCATACCACCCTGAGGGGGGAGACACTATAGAACCATATCCCTGAGGGGGTGATATTATAGAACCATATCCCGGACGGGGTGACATTATAGAACTATACCACACTGAGGGGGTGATATTATAGAACCATACCACCCTGAGGGTGTGACATTATAGAACCATATCCCTGAGGGGGTGACATTATAGAACCATACCACCCTGAGGGGGTGATATTATAGAACAATACAAACCTGAGGGGGGGGCATTATAGAACCATATCCCTGAGGGGGTGACATTATAGAACCATACCACCCTGAGGGGGTGATATTATAGAACCGTACCACCCTGACGGGGTGACATTATCGAACCATATCCCTGAGGAGGTGACATTATAGAACCATATCCCTGAGCAGGTGACATTATAGAACCATATCACTGAAGGGGTGACATTATAGAAACATACCACCCTGAGGGGATGACATTATAGAAGCATACCACCCTGAAGGGGTGACATTATAGAACAATACCTCCCTGAGGGGGTGATATTATAGAACCATATCACTGAGGGGGTGACATTATAGAACCATATCACTGAGGGGGTGACATTATAGATAGAACAATACCTCCCTGCGCGGGTGACATTATAGAACCATACCACCCTGAGGTGGTGACATTATAGAAACATATCCCTGAGTGGGTGACATTATAGAACCATATCCCTGAGGGGGTGATATTATAGATAGAACAATACCTCCCTGCGCGGGTGACGTTATAGAACCATACCACCCTGAGCTGGTGGCATTATAGAAAAATATCCCTGAGTGGGTGACATGAGAGAACCATATCCCTGAGGGTGTGATATTATAGAACCATATCCCTGAGGGGGTGACATTATAGAACTATAGCACCCTGAGGGGGTGACATTATAGAACCATATCCCGGAGGGTGTGACATTATAGAACCATACCACCCTGAGGGGGTGATATTATAGAACCATACAAACCTGAGGGGGCGACATTATAGAAACATATCCCAGAGGGGGTGACATTATAGAACCATACCACCCTGATGGGATGGTATTATAGAACCACACCAAGCTGAGGGGATGAAATTATAGAACCATATCCCTGAGGGGTCACATTATAGAACCATACCACCCTGATGGGATGATATTGTAGAACCATATCCCTGAGGGGGCAATATTATAGAACCATACCACCCCAAGGGGATGACATTATTGAACCATATCCCTGAGGGGGTGACATTATAGAACCATATCCCTGAGGGGGTGACATTATAGAACCATACCACCCTGTGGGGGTGACATTATAGAACCGTACCACCCTGAGGGAGTGATATTATAGAACCATATCCCTGGATATATTATAGAACCATATCCATCAGGGGGTAACATTATAGAGCCATACCACCCTAAGGGAGTGATATTATAGAACCATACCCCTGAGGGGGTGACATTATAAAACCATACCACCCTGAGGCGGTGATATTATAGAACCATGTCCCTGAGGGGGTGACATTATAGAACCATATCACTGAGGGGGTGACATTATAGATAGAACAATACCTCCCTGCGGGGGTGACATTGTAGAACCATATCCCTGAGGGGGAGACATTATAGCACCATACCACCCTGAGGGGGTGACATTATAGAACCATACCACACTGAGGGAGCGACATTATAGAACCATATCCACCTGAGGGGTGACATTTTAGAACAATACCACCCTGAGGGGGTGACATTATAGAACTATATCCATGAGCGTGTGACATTATAGAACTATATCCCTGAGGGGGTGACATTATAGAACCATACCACCCTGAGGGGGTGACATTATAGAACCATATCCCTGAGGGGGTGATATTATAGAACCATATGCCTGAGGGGGTGCCATTATAGAACCAAACCAACCTGAGGGGGTGACTTTATAGAATCATACCACCCAGAGGGGTTGACATTATAGAATCATATCACCCTGATGGGTGACATTATAGGACCATATCCCTGAGGGGTGACATTATAGAACCATACCACCCTGAGGGGGTGACATTATAGAACCGTATTCTTGAGGCGGTGACATTATAGAACAATATCCCTGAGGGGGTGACGTTATAGAACCATATCCCTGAGGGTGTGACATTATAGAACCATATTCTTGAGGGGGTGACATTATAGAACAATATCCCTGAGGGGGTGACGTTATAGAACCATATCCCTGAGGGAGTGACATTACAGAACAATACCACCCTGAGGGGGTGACATTATAGAACCATATCCCAGCGGGGGAGACATTATAGAACCATATCCCTGACGGGGTGATATTATAGAACCATACCACCCTGAGGGGGGAGACACTATAGAACCATATCCCTGAGGGGGTGATATTATGGAACCATATCCCGGAGGGGGTGACATTATAGAACCATACCACACTGAGGGGGTGATATTATAGAACCATACCACCCTGAGGGTGTGACATTATAGAACCATATCCCTGAGGGGGTGACATTATAGAACCATACCACCCTGAGGGGGTGATATTATAGAACCATACAAACCTGAGGGGGGGACATTATAGAACACTATCACTGAGGGGGTGACATTATAGAACCATACCACCCTGAGGGGGTGATATTATAGAACCGTACCACCCTGACGGGGTGACATTATCGAACCATATCCCTGAGGAGGTGACATTATAGAACCATATCCCCGAGCAGGTGACATTATAGAACCATATCACTGAGGGGGTGATATTATAGAAGAATACCACCTTGAGGTGGTGACATTGTAGAACCATTTCCCTTGGGGGTGACATTGTAGAACCATATCCCTGAGGGGGAGACATTATAGAACCATACCACCCTGAGGGGGTGACATTATAGAACCATACCACACTGAGGGGGCGACATTATAGAACCATATCCACCTGAGGGGTGACATTTTAGAACAATACCACCCTGAGGGGGTGACATTATAGAACCATACCACCCTGAGGGGATGACATTATAGAACCATATCCCTGTGGGTGTGACATTACAGAACCATATCCCTGAGGGGGTGATATTATAGAAATATATCCCTGAGGGGGTGATATTATAGAACAATATCCCTGAGGGGGTGACATTATAGAACCATACCACCCGGAGGGGGTGACATTATAGAACCATATCAATGAAGGGTGATATTATAGAACCATATCACCTTGAGGGGGTGACATTGTAGAACGATATCCCTGAGGGGGTGACATTGTAGAACCATATCCCTGAGGGGGTGACATTATAGAACCATACCACCCTGAGGGGGGGACATTATAGAACCATACCACCCTGAGGGGGTGACATTATAGGATCAAACCACCCAGAGGGCATGGCATTATAAAACCATATCCCTGAGGGGGTGACATTATAGAAACATACCACCCTGAGGGGGTGACATTATAGAACTATATCCATGAGCGTGTGACATTATAGAACTATATCCCTGAGGGGGTGACATTATAGAACCATACCACCCTGAGGGGGTGACATTATAGAACCATAGCCCTGAGGGGGTGACATTATAGAACCATATCCCTGAGGGGGTGATATTATAGAACCATATGCCTGAGGGGGTGCCATTATAGAACCATACCAACCTGAGGGGGTGACTTTATAGAATCATACCACCCAGAGGGGTTGACATTATAGAATCATATCACCCAGATGGGTGACATTATAGAACCATATCCCTGAGGGGTGACATTATAGAACCATACCACCCTGAGGGGGTGACATTATAGAACCGTATTCTTGAGGCGGTGACATTATAGAACAATATCCCTGAGGGGGTGACGTTATAGAACCATATCCCTGAGGGTGTGACATTATAGAACCATATTCTTGAGGGGGTGACATTATAGAACAATATCCCTGAGGGGGTGACGTTATAGAACCATATCCCTGAGGGAGTGACATTACAGAACAATACCACCCTGAGGGGGTGACATTATAGAACCATATCCCAGCGGGGGAGACATTATAGAACCATATCCCTGACGGGGTGATATTATAGAACCATACCACCCTGAGGGGGGAGACACTATAGAACCATATCCCTGAGGGGGTGATATTATAGAACCATATCCCGGGCGGGGTGACATTATAGAACTATACCACACTGAGGGGGTGATATTATAGAACCATACCACCCTGAGGGTGTGACATTATAGAACCATATCCCTGAGGGGGTGACATTATAGAACCATACCACCCTGAGGGGGTGATATTATAGAACAATACAAACCTGAGGGGGGGACATTATAGAACCATATCCCTGAGGGGGTGACATTATAGAACCATACCACCCTGAGGGGGTGATATTATAGAACCGTACCACCCTGACGGGGTGACATTATCGAACCATATCCCTGAGGAGGTGACATTATAGAACCATATCCCTGAGCAGGTGACATTATAGAACCATATCACTGAAGGGGTGACATTATAGAAACATACCACCCTGAGGGGATGACATTATAGAAGCATACCACCCTGAAGGGGTGACATTATAGAACAATACCTCCCTGAGGGGGTGATATTATAGAACCATATCCCTGAGGGGGTGACATTATAGAACCATATCACTGAGGGGGTGACATTATAGATAGAACAATACCTCCCTGCGCGGGTGACATTATAGAACCATACCACCCTGAGGTGGTGACATTATAGAAACATATCCCTGAGTGGGTGACATTATAGAACCATATCCCTGAGGGGGTGATATTATAGATAGAACAATACCTCCCTGCGCGGGTGACGTTATAGAACCATACCACCCTGAGCTGGTGGCATTATAGAAAAATATCCCTGAGTGGGTGACATGAGTGAACCATATCCCTGAGGGTGTGATATTATAGAACCATATCCCTGAGGGGGTGACATTATAGAACTATAGCACCCTGAGGGGGTGACATTATAGAACCATATCCCGGAGGGTGTGACATTATAGAACCATACCACCCTGAGGGGGTGATATTATAGAACCATACAAACCTGAGGGGGCGACATTATAGAAACATATCCCAGAGGGGGTGACATTATAGAACCATACCACCCTGATGGGATGGTATTATAGAACCACACCAAGCTGAGGGGATGAAATTATAGAACCATATCCCTGAGGGGTCACATTATAGAACCATACCACCCTGATGGGATGATATTGTAGAACCATATCCCTGAGGGGGCAATATTATAGAACCATACCACCCCAAGGGGATGACATTATTGAACCATATCCCTGAGGGGGTGACATTATAGAACCATATCCCTGAGGGGGTGACATTATAGAACCATACCACCCTGTGGGGGTGACATTATAGAACCGTACCACCCTGAGGGAGTGATATTATAGAACCATATCCCTGGATATATTATAGAACCATATCCATCAGGGGGTAACATTATAGAGCCATACCACCCTAAGGGAGTGATATTATAGAACCATACCCCTGAGGGGGTGACATTATAAAACCATACCACCCTGAGGCGGTGATATTATAGAACCATGTCCCTGAGGGGGTGACATTATAGAACCATATCACTGAGGGGGTGACATTATAGATAGAACAATACCTCCCTGCGGGGGTGACATTGTAGAACCATATCCCTGAGGGGGAGACATTATAGCACCATACCACCCTGAGGGGGTGACATTATAGAACCATACCACACTGAGGGAGCGACATTATAGAACCATATCCACCTGAGGGGTGACATTTTAGAACAATACCACCCTGAGGGGGTGACATTATAGAACTATATCCATGAGCGTGTGACATTATAGAACTATATCCCTGAGGGGGTGACATTATAGAACCATACCACCCTGAGGGGGTGACATTATAGAACCATATCCCTGAGGGGGTGATATTATAGAACCATATGCCTGAGGGGCTGACATTATAGAACCATACCAACCTGAGGGGGTGACTTTATAGAATGATACCACCCAGAGGGGTTGACATTATAGAATCATATCACCCTGATGGGTGACATTATAGAACCATATCCCTGAGGGGTGACATTATAGAACCATACCACCCTGAGGGGGTGACATTATAGAACCGTATTCTTGAGGCGGTGACATTATAGAACAATATCCCTGAGGGGGTGACGTTATAGAACCATATCCCTGAGGGTGTGACATTATAGAACCATATTCTTGAGGGGGTGACATTATAGAACAATATCCCTGAGGGGGTGACGTTATAGAACCATATCCCTGAGGGAGTGACATTACAGAACAATACCACCCTGAGGGGGTGACATTATAGAACCATATCCCAGCGGGGGAGACATTATAGAACCATATCCCTGACGGGGTGATATTATAGAACCATACCACCCTGAGGGGGGAGACACTATAGAACCATATCCCTGAGAGGGTGATATTATGGAACCATATCCCGGAGGGGGTGACATTATAGAACCATACCACACTGAGGGGGTGATATTATAGAACCATACCACCCTGAGGGTGTGACATTATAGAACCATATCCCTGAGGGGGTGACATTATAGAACCATACCACCCTGAGGGGGTGATATTATAGAACCATACAAACCTGAGGGGGGGACATTATAGAACACTATCACTGAGGGGGTGACATTATAGAACCATACCACCCTGAGGGGGTGATATTATAGAACCGTACCACCCTGACGGGGTGACATTATCGAACCATATCCCTGAGGAGGTGACATTATAGAACCATATCCCCGAGCAGGTGACATTATAGAACCATATCACTGAGGGGGTGATATTATAGAAGAATACCACCTTGAGGTGGTGACATTGTAGAACCATTTCCCTTGGGGGTGACATTGTAGAACCATATCCCTGAGGGGGAGACATTATAGAACCATACCACCCTGAGGGGGTGACATTATAGAACCATACCACACTGAGGGGGCGACATTATAGAACCATATCCACCTGAGGGGTGACATTTTAGAACAATACCACCCTGAGGGGGTGACATTATAGAACCATACCACCCTGAGGGGATGACATTATAGAACCATATCCCTGTGGGTGTGACATTACAGAACCATATCCCTGAGGGGGTGATATTATAGAAATATATCCCTGAGGGGGTGATATTATAGAACAATATCCCTGAGGGGGTGACATTATAGAACCATACCACCCGGAGGGGGTGACATTATAGAACCATATCAATGAAGGGTGATATTATAGAACCATATCACCTTGAGGGGGTGACATTGTAGAACGATATCCCTGAGGGGGTGACATTGTAGAACCATATCCCTGAGGGGGTGACATTATAGAACCATACCACCCTGAGGGGGGGACATTATAGAACCATACCACCCTGAGGGGGTGACATTATAGGATCAAACCACCCAGAGGGCGTGGCATTATAAAACCATATCCCTGAGGGGGTGACATTATAGAACCATACCACCCTGAGGGGGTGACATTATAGAACTATATCCATGAGCGTGTGACATTATAGAACTATATCCCTGAGGGGGTGACATTATAGAACCATACCACCCTGAGGGGGTGACATTATAGAACCATAGCCCTGAGGGGGTGACATTATAGAACCATATCCCTGAGGGGGTGATATTATAGAACCATATGCCTGAGGGGCTGACATTATAGAACCATACCAACCTGAGGGGGTGACTTTATAGAATCATACCACCCAGAGGGGTTGACATTATAGAATCATATCACCCTGATGGGTGACATTATAGAACCATATCCCTGAGGGGTGACATTATAGAACCATACCACCCTGAGGGGGTGACATTATAGAACCGTATTCTTGAGGCGGTGACATTTTAGAACAATATCCCTGAGGGGGTGAAGTTATAGAACCATATCCCTGAGGGTGTGACATTATAGAACCATATTCTTGAGGGGGTGGCATTATAGAACAATATCCCTGAGGGGGTGAAGTTATAGAACCATATCCCTGAGGGAGTGACATTACAGAACAATACCACCCTGAGGGGGTGACATTATAGAACCATATCCCAGCGGGGGAGACATTATAGAACCATATCCCTGACGGGGTAATATTATAGAACCATACCACCCTGAGTGGGGAGACACTATAGAACCATATCCCTGAGGGGGTGATATTATAGAACCATATCCCGGAGGGGGTGACATTATAGAACCATACCACACTGAGGGGGTGATATTATAGAACCATACCACCCTGAGGGTGTGACATTATAGAACCATATCCCTGAGGGGGTGACATTATAGAACCATACCACCCTGAGGGGGTGATATTATAGAACCATACAAACCTGAGGGGGGGACATTATAGAACCATATCCCTGAGGGGGTGACATTATAGAACCATACCACCCTGAGGGGGTGATATTATAGAACCGTACCACCCTGACGGGGTGACATTATCGAACCATATCCCTGAGGAGGTGACATTATAGAACCATATCTCTGAGCAGGTGACATTATAGAACCATATCACTGAGGGGGTGACATTATAGAAACATACCACCCTGAGGGGATGACATTATAGAAGCATACCACCCTGAAGGGGTGACATTATAGAACAATACCTCCCTGAGGGGGTGATATTATAGAACCATATCCCTGAGGGGGTGACATTATAGAACCATATCACTGAGGGGGGTGACATTATAGATAGAACAATACCTCCCTGCGTGGGTGACGTTATAGAACCATACCACCCTGAGCTGGTGGCATTATAGAAAAATATCCCTGAGGGGGTGACATGAGAGAACCATATCCCTGAGGGGGTGATATTATAGAACCATATCCCTGAGGGGGTGACATTATAGAACTATAGCACCCTGAGGGGGTGACATTATAGAACCATATCCCGGAGGGTGTGACATTATAGAACCATACCACACTGAGGGGGTGATATTATAGAACCATACCACGCGGAGGGGGTTATAATATAGAACCATATCCCTGAGGAGGTGATATTATAGAACCATACCACCCTGAGGAGGTGATATTTTAGAACCATACCACCCTGAGGGGGTGACATTATCAAACCATACCACACTGAGGGGGTGATATTATAGAACCATACCACCCTGAGGGTGTGACATTATAGAACCATATCCCTGAGGGGGTGACATTATAGAACCATACCACCCTGAGGGAGTGATATTATAGAACCATACAAACCTGAGGGGGTGACATTATAGAACCATATCCCTGAGGGGGTGACATTATCGAACCATACCACCCTGAGGGGGTGATATTATAGAACCGTACCACCCTGACGGGGTGACATTATCGAACCATATCCCTGAGGAGGTGACATTATAGAACCATATCCCTGAGCAGGTGACATTATAGAACCATATCACTGAGGGGGTGACATTATAGAAACATACCACCCTGAGGGGGTGACATTATAGAACCAGACCACCCTGAAGGGGTGACATTATAGAACAATACCTCCCTGAGGGGGTGATATTATAGAACCATACCACCCTGAGGGGGTGACATTATAGAACCATATCACTGAGGGGGTGACATTATAGATAGAACAATACCTCCCTGCGCGGGTGACATTATAGAACCATACCACCCTGAGGTGGTGGCATTATAGAAACATATCCCTGAGTGGGTGACATTATAGAACCATATCCCTGAGGGGGTGATATTATAGAACCATATCCCTGAGGGGGTGACATTATAGAAGTATAGTACCCTGAGGGTGTGACATTATAGAACCATATCCCTGAGGGGCGACATTATAGAACCATACCACCCTGAGGGGGTGATATTATAGGACCATACCACCCTGAGCGGGGAGACATAGGGGAACCATATCCCTGAGGGGGTGATATTATTGAACCATACCCCGCTGAGGGGGTGATTATATAGAACCCTATCCCTGAGGGGGTGGCATTATAGAACCATACCACCCTGAGTGGGTGATATCATAGAACCATACCACCCTGAGGGTGTGACATTATAGAACCATATCCCTGAGGGGGTGACATTATAGAACCATACCACCCTGAGGGGGTGATATTATAGAACCATACAAACCTGAGGGGGCGACATTATAGAACCATATCCCTGACGGGGTGATATTATAGAACCATATCCCTGAGGAGGTGACATTATAGAACCATACCACCCTGAGGGGGTGACATTATAGAACCATACCCATGAGGGGGTGATATTATAGAATCATACCACCCTGAGGGGGTGACATTATAGAACCGTATTCTTGAGGCGGTGACATTATAGAACAATATCCCTGAGGGGGTGACGTTATAGAACCATATCCCTGAGGGAGTGACATTACAGAACAATACCACCCTGAGGGGGTGACATTATAGAACCATATCCCAGCGGGGGAGACATTATAGAACCATATCCCTGACGGGGTGATATTATAAAACCATACCACCCTGAGGGGGGAGACACTAAGGAACCATATCCCTGAGGGGGTGATATTATAGAACCATATCCCGGAGGGGGTGACATTATAGAACCATACCACACTGAGGGGGTGATATTATAGAACCGTACCACCCTGACGGGGTGACATTATCGAACCATATCCCTGAGGAGGTGACATTATAGAACCATATCCCTGAGCAGGTGACATTATAGAACCATATCACTGAGGAGGTGACATAATAGAAACATACCACCCTGAGGGGATGACATTATAGATGCATACCACCCTGAAGGGGTGACATTATAGAACAATACCTCCCTGAGGGGGTGATATTATAGAACCATATCCCTGAGGGGGTGACATTATAGAACCATATCACTGAGGGGGTGACATTATAGATAGAACAATACTTCCCTGCGCGGGTGACGTTATAGAACCATACCACCCTGAGCTGGTGGCATTATAGAAAAATATCCCTGAGGGGGTGACATGAGAGAACCATATCCCTGAGGGGGTGATATTATAGAACCATATCCCTGAGGGGGTGACATTATAGAACTATAGCACCCTGAGGGGGTGACATTATAGAACCATATCCCGGAGGGTGTGACATTATAGAACCATACCACCCTGAGGGGGTGATATTATAGAACCATACCACCCTGATGGGATGGTATTATAGAACCACACCAAGCTGAGGGGATGAAATTATAGAACCATATCCCTGAGGGGTCACATTATAGAACCATACCACCCTGATGGGATGATATTGTAGAACCATATCCCTGAGGGGGCAATATTATAGAACCATACCACCCCAAGGGGATGACATTATTGAACCATATCCCTGAGGGGGTGACATTATAGAACCATATCCCTGAGGGGGTGACATTATAGAACCATACCACCCTGTGGGGGTGACATTATAGAACCGTACCACCCTGAGGGAGTGATATTATAGAACCATATCCCTGGATATATTATAGAACCATATCCATCAGGGGGTAACATTATAGAGCCATACCACCCTAAGGGAGTGATATTATAGAACCATACCCCTGAGGGGGTGACATTATAAAACCATACCACCCTGAGGCGGTGATATTATAGAACCATGTCCCTGAGGGGGTGACATTATAGAACCATATCACTGAGGGGGTGACATTATAGATAGAACAATACCTCCCTGCGGGGGTGACATTGTAGAACCATATCCCTGAGGGGGAGACATTATAGCACCATACCACCCTGAGGGGGTGACATTATAGAACCATACCACACTGAGGGAGCGACATTATAGAACCATATCCACCTGAGGGGTGACATTTTAGAACAATACCACCCTGAGGGGGTGACATTATAGAACTATATCCATGAGCGTGTGACATTATAGAACTATATCCCTGAGGGGGTGACATTATAGAACCATACCACCCTGAGGGGGTGACATTATAGAACCATATCCCTGAGGGGGTGATATTATAGAACCATATGCCTGAGGGGCTGACATTATAGAACCATACCAACCTGAGGGGGTGACTTTATAGAATCATACCACCCAGAGGGGTTGACATTATAGAATCATATCACCCTGATGGGTGACATTATAGAACCATATCCCTGAGGGGTGACATTATAGAACCATACCACCCTGAGGGGGTGACATTATAGAACCGTATTCTTGAGGCGGTGACATTATAGAACAATATCCCTGAGGGGGTGACGTTATAGAACCATATCCCTGAGGGTGTGACATTATAGAACCATATTCTTGAGGGGGTGACATTATAGAACAATATCCCTGAGGGGGTGACGTTATAGAACCATATCCCTGAGGGAGTGACATTACAGAACAATACCACCCTGAGGGGGTGACATTATAGAACCATATCCCAGCGGGGGAGACATTATAGAACCATATCCCTGACGGGGTGATATTATAGAACCATACCACCCTGAGGGGGGAGACACTATAGAACCATATCCCTGAGGGGGTGATATTATGGAACCATATCCCGGAGGGGGTGACATTATAGAACCATACCACACTGAGGGGGTGATATTATAGAACCATACCACCCTGAGGGTGTGACATTATAGAACCATATCCCTGAGGGGGTGACATTATAGAACCATACCACCCTGAGGGGGTGATATTATAGAACCATACAAACCTGAGGGGGGGACATTATAGAACACTATCACTGAGGGGGTGACATTATAGAACCATACCACCCTGAGGGGGTGATATTATAGAACCGTACCACCCTGACGGGGTGACATTATCGAACCATATCCCTGAGGAGGTGACATTATAGAACCATATCCCCGAGCAGGTGACATTATAGAACCATATCACTGAGGGGGTGATATTATAGAAGAATACCACCTTGAGGTGGTGACATTGTAGAACCATTTCCCTTGGGGGTGACATTGTAGAACCATATCCCTGAGGGGGAGACATTATAGAACCATACCACCCTGAGGGGGTGACATTATAGAACCATACCACACTGAGGGGGCGACATTATAGAACCATATCCACCTGAGGGGTGACATTTTAGAACAATACCACCCTGAGGGGGTGACATTATAGAACCATACCACCCTGAGGGGATGACATTATAGAACCATATCCCTGTGGGTGTGACATTACAGAACCATATCCCTGAGGGGGTGATATTATAGAAATATATCCCTGAGGGGGTGATATTATAGAACAATATCCCTGAGGGGGTGACATTATAGAACCATACCACCCGGAGGGGGTGACATTATAGAACCATATCAATGAAGGGTGATATTATAGAACCATATCACCTTGAGGGGGTGACATTGTAGAACGATATCCCTGAGGGGGTGACATTGTAGAACCATATCCCTGAGGGGGTGACATTATAGAACCATACCACCCTGAGGGGGGGACATTATAGAACTATATCCATGAGCGTGTGACATTATAGAACTATATCCCTGAGGGGGTGATATTATAGAACCATATGCCTGAGGGGGTGACATTATAGAACCATACCAACCTGAGGGGGTGACTTTATAGAATCATACCACCCAGAGGGGTTGACATTATAGAATCATATCACCCAGATGGGTGACATTATAGAACCATATCCCTGAGGGGTGACATTATAGAACCATGCCACCCTGAGGGGGTGACATTATAGAACCGTATTCTTGAGGCGGTGACATTATAGAACAATATCCCTGAGGGGGTGACGTTATAGAACCATATCCCTGAGGGTGTGACATTATAGAACCATATTCTTGAGGGGGCGACATTATAGAACAATATCCCTGAGGGGGTGAAGTTATAGAACCATATCCCTGAAGGAGTGACATTACAGAACAATACCACCCAGAGGGGGTGACATTATAGAACCATATCCCAGCGGGGGTGACATTATAGAACCATATCCCTGACGGGGTGATATTATAGAACCATACCACCCTGAGTGGGGAGACACTATAGAACCATATCCCTGAGGGGGTGATATTATAGAACCATATCCCGGAGGGGGTGACATTATAGAACCATACCACACTGAGGGGGTGATATTATAGAACCATACCATCCTGAGGGTGTGACATTATAGAACCATATCCCTGAGGGGGTGACATTATAGAACCATACCACCCTGAGGGGGTGATATTATAGAACCATACAAACCTGAGGGGGGGACATTATAGAACCATATCCCTGAGGGGGTGACATTATAGAACCATACCACCCTGAGGGGGTGATATTATAGAACTGTACCACCCTGACGGGGTGACATTATCGAACCATATCCCTGAGGAGGTGACATTATAGAACCATATCCCTGAGCAGGTGACATTATAGAACCATATCACTGAGGGGGTGACATTATAGAAACATACCACCCTGAGGGGATGACATTATAGAAGCATACCACCCTGAAAGGGTTACATTATAGAACAATACCTCCCTGAGGGGGTGATATTATAGAACCATATCCCTGAGGGGGTGACATTATAGAACCATATCACTGAGGGGGTGACATTATAGATAGAACAATACCTCCCTGCGCGGGTGACGTTATAGAACCATACCACCCTGAGCTGGTGGCATTATAGAAAAATATCCCTGAGTGGGTGACATGAGAGAACCATATCCCTGAGGGGGTGATATTATAGAACCATATCCCTGAGGGGGTGACATTATAGAACTATAGCACCCTGAGGCGGTGACATTATAGAACCATATCCCGGAGGGTGTGACATTATAGAACCATACCACACTGAGGGGGTGATATTATAGAACCATACCACGCGGAGGGGGTTATAATATAGAACCATATCCCTGAGGAGGTGATATTATAGAACCATACCACCCTGAGGAGGTGATATTTTAGAACCATACCACCCTGAGGGGGTGACATTATCAAACCATACCACACTGAGGGGGTGATATTATAGAACCATACCACCCTGAGGGTGTGACATTATAGAACCATATCCCTGAGGGGGTGACATTATAGAACCATACCACCCTGAGGGAGTGATATTATAGAACCATACAAACCTGAGGGGGTGACATTATAGAACCATATCCCTGAGGGGGTGACATTATCGAACCATACCACCCTGAGGGGGTGATATTATAGAACCGTACCACCCTGACGGGGTGACATTTTCGAACCATATCCCTGAGGAGGTGACATTATAGAACCATATCCCTGAGCAGGTGACATTATAGAACCATATCACTGAGGGGGTGACATTATAGAAACATACCACCCTGAGGGGGTGACATTATAGAACCATACCACCCTGAAGGGGTGACATTATAGAACAATACCTCCCTGAGGGGGTGATATTATAGAACCATACCACCCTGAGGGGGTGACATTATAGAACCATATCACTGAGGGGGTGACATTATAGATAGAACAATACCTCCCTGCGCGGGTGACATTATCGAACCATACCACCCTGAGGTGGTGGCATTATAGAAAAATATCCCTGAGTGGGTGACATTATAGAACCATATCCCTGAGGGGGTGATATTATAGAACCATATCCCTGAGGGGGTGACATTATAGAACTATAGCACCCTGAGGGGTTGACATTATAGAACCATATCCCTGAGGGGGTGACATTGTGGAACCATACCACCCTGAGGGTGTGATATGATAGAACCATACCACCCTGAAGGGGTGACATTTCAGAAACATATTTCTGAGTGGGTGACGTTATAGAACACTATCACTGAGGGGGTGACATTATAGAACCATATCACTGAGTGAGTGATATTCTTGAACCATACAAACCTGAGGGGGTGACATTATAGAACCATATCCCTGAGGGGGTGATATTATAGAACCATATCCCTGAGGGGGTGACATTATAGAACCATACCACCCTGAGGGGGTGACATTATAGAACCATATCCATGAGGGGGTGACATTATAGAACCATATCCCTGAGGGGGTGACATTGTAGAGCCATACCACCCTGAGGGGGTGACATTATAGAACCATATCCCTGAGGGGGTGATATTATAGAATCATACCATCCTGAGGGGGTGACATTATAGTATCATATCACCCTGAGGGGGTGACATTATAGAAACATATCCCAGAGGGGGTGACATTATAGAACCATACCACCCTGATGGGATGGTATTATAGAACCACACCAAGCTGAGGGGATGACATTATAGAACCATATCCCTGAGGGGTCACATTATAGAACCATACCACCCTGATGGGATGATATTGTAGAACCATATCCCTGAGGGGGCAATATTATAGAACCATACCACCCCAAGGGGATGACATTATTGAACCATATCCCTGAGGGGGTGACATTATAGAACCATATCCCTGAGGGGGTGACATTAAAGAACCATACCACCCTGAGCGGGTGACATTATAGAACCGTACCACCCTGAGGGAGTGATATTATAGAACCATATCCCTGGATATATTATAGAACCATATCCATCAGGGGGTAACATTATAGAGCCATACCACCCTAAGGGGGTGATATTATAGAACCATACCACCCTGACGGGATGATATTATAGAGCCATACCACCCTGAGGGGGCGATATTATAGAACCATATCCCTGAGGGTGTGACATTATAGAACCATACCACTCTGAGGGGGTGATATTATAGAACCACACAACCCTGAGGGTATGACATTATAGAACCATATCCCTGAGGGGGTGACGTTAAAGAACCATACGACCCTGAGGTGGGTGATATTATAGAACCATGTCCCTGAGGGGGTGACATTATAGAACCATATCACTGAGGGGGTGACATTATAGATAGAACAATACCTCCCTGCGGGGGTGACATTATAGAACCATACCACCCTGAGGTGGTGACATTATAGAAACATATCCCTGAGTGGGTGACATTATAGAACCATATCCCTGAGGGGGTGATATTATAGAACCATATCCCTGAGGGGGTGACATTATAGAACTATAGCACCCTGAGGGGGTGACATTATAGAACCATATTCATGAGGGGGTGACATTATAGAACTATATCCCTGAGGGGGTGACATTGTGGAACCATACCACCCTGAAGGGGTGACATTATAGAAACATATCCCTGAGTGGGTGACATTATAGAACCCTATCACTGAGGGGGTTATATTATAGAACCATACCACACGGAGGGGGTTATAATATAGAACCATACCAACCTGAGGGTGTGATATTATAGAACCATATCCCTGAGGGGCGACATTATAGAACAATACCACCCTGAGGGGGTGATATTATAGAACCATACCACCCTGAGCAGGGAGACATAGTGGAACCATATCCCTGAGGGGGTGATATTATTGAACCATAACCCGCTGAGGGAGTGATTATATAAAACCCTATCCCTGAGGGGGTGGCATTATAGAACCATACCACCCTGAGGGGGTGATATTATAGAACCATATCCCTGAGGGGGTGACATTATAGAACAATACCACCCTGAGGGGTTGATATCATAGAACCATATCCCTGAGTGGGTGATATCATAGAACCATACCACCCTGAGGGTGTGACATTATAGAACCATATCCCTGAGGGGGTGACATTATAGAACCATACCACCCTGAGGGGGTGATATTATAGAACCATACAAACCTGAGGGGGTGACATTATAGAACCATATCCCTGAGGGGGTGATATTATTGAACCATATCCCTGAGGGGGTGACATTATAGAACCATACCACCCTGAGGGGGTGACATTATAGAACCATATCCATGAGCGTGTGACATTATAGAGCCATATCCCTGAGGGGGTGACATTGTAGAACCATACCACCCTGAGGGGGTGACATTATAGAACCATACAACCCTGAGGGGGTGATATTATAGAACCATATCCCTGAGGGGGTGACAATATAGACCATACCACCCTGAGCGGGTGATATGAGAACCATACCAACCTGAGGGGGTGACATTATAGAACAATAACTCCCTGCAGGGGTGACATTATAGAACCATACCACCCTGTGGTGGTGACATTATAGAAACATATCCCTGAGGGGGTGACATTATAGAATCATATCCCTGAGGGGGTGATATTATAGAACCATATCCCTGAGTGGGTGATATTATAGAACAATACCACCCTGTGGGGGTGATATTATAGAACCATATCCCTGAGGGGGTGACATTATAGAACCATATCCCTGAGGAGGTGATATTATAGAACCATACCACCCTGAGGAGGTGATATTTTAGAACCATACCACCCTGAGGGGGTGACATTATCAAACCATACCACACTGAGGGGGTGATATTATAGAACCATACCACCCTGAGGGTGTGACATTATAGAACCATATCCCTGAGGGGGTGACATTATAGAACCATACCACCCTGAGGGAGTGATATTATAGAACCATACAAACCTGGGGGGGTGACATTATAGAACCATATCCCTGAGGGGGTGACATTATCGAACCATACCACCCTGAGGGGGTGATATTATAGAACCGTACCACCCTGACGGGGTGACATTTTCGAACCATATCCCTGAGGAGGTGACATTATAGAACCATATCCCTGAGCAGGTGACATTATAGAACCATATCACTGAGGGGGTGACATTATAGAAACATACCACCCTGAGGGGGTGACATTATAGAACCATACCACCCTGAAGGGGTGACATTATAGAACAATACCTCCCTGAGGGGGTGATATTATAGAACCATACCACCCTGAGGGGGTGACATTATAGAACCATATCACTGAGGGGGTGACATTATAGATAGAACAATACCTCCCTGCGCGGGTGACATTATCGAACCATACCACCCTGAGGTGGTGGCATTATAGAAAAATATCCCTGAGTGGGTGACATTATAGAACCATATCCCTGAGGGGGTGATATTATAGAACCATATCCCTGAGGGGGTGACATTATAGAACTATAGCACCCTGAGGGGTTGACATTATAGAACCATATCCCTGAGGGGGTGACATTGTGGAACCATACCACCCTGAGGGTGTGATATGATAGAACCATACCACCCTGAAGGGGTGACATTTCAGAAACATATTTCTGAGTGGGTGACGTTATAGAACACTATCACTGAGGGGGTGACATTATAGAACCATATCACTGAGTGAGTGATATTCTTGAACCATACAAACCTGAGGGGGTGACATTATAGAACCATATCCCTGAGGGGGTGATATTATAGAACCATATCCCTGAGGGGGTGACATTATAGAACCATACCACCCTGAGGGGGTGACATTATAGAACCATATCCATGAGGGGGTGACATTATAGAACCATATCCCTGAGGGGGTGACATTGTAGAGCCATACCACCCTGAGGGGGTGACATTATAGAACCATATCCCTGAGGGGGTGATATTATAGAATCATACCATCCTGAGGGGGTGACATTATAGTATCATATCACCCTGAGGGGGTGACATTATAGAAACATATCCCAGAGGGGGTGACATTATAGAACCATACCACCCTGATGGGATGGTATTATAGAACCACACCAAGCTGAGGGGATGACATTATAGAACCATATCCCTGAGGGGTCACATTATAGAACCATACCACCCTGATGGGATGATATTGTAGAACCATATCCCTGAGGGGGCAATATTATAGAACCATACCACCCCAAGGGGATGACATTATTGAACCATATCCCTGAGGGGGTGACATTATAGAACCATATCCCTGAGGGGGTGACATTAAAGAACCATACCACCCTGAGCGGGTGACATTATAGAACCGTACCACCCTGAGGGAGTGATATTATAGAACCATATCCCTGGATATATTATAGAACCATATCCATCAGGGGGTAACATTATAGAGCCATACCACCCTAAGGGGGTGATATTATAGAACCATACCACCCTGACGGGATGATATTATAGAGCCATACCACCCTGAGGGGGCGATATTATAGAACCATATCCCTGAGGGTGTGACATTATAGAACCATACCACTCTGAGGGGGTGATATTATAGAACCACACAACCCTGAGGGTATGACATTATAGAACCATATCCCTGAGGGGGTGACGTTAAAGAACCATACGACCCTGAGGTGGGTGATATTATAGAACCATGTCCCTGAGGGGGTGACATTATAGAACCATATCACTGAGGGGGTGACATTATAGATAGAACAATACCTCCCTGCGGGGGTGACATTATAGAACCATACCACCCTGAGGTGGTGACATTATAGAAACATATCCCTGAGTGGGTGACATTATAGAACCATATCCCTGAGGGGGTGATATTATAGAACCATATCCCTGAGGGGGTGACATTATAGAACTATAGCACCCTGAGGGGGTGACATTATAGAACCATATTCATGAGGGGGTGACATTATAGAACTATATCCCTGAGGGGGTGACATTGTGGAACCATACCACCCTGAAGGGGTGACATTATAGAAACATATCCCTGAGTGGGTGACATTATAGAACCCTATCACTGAGGGGGTTATATTATAGAACCATACCACACGGAGGGGGTTATAATATAGAACCATACCAACCTGAGGGTGTGATATTATAGAACCATATCCCTGAGGGGCGACATTATAGAACAATACCACCCTGAGGGGGTGATATTATAGAACCATACCACCCTGAGCAGGGAGACATAGTGGAACCATATCCCTGAGGGGGTGATATTATTGAACCATAACCCGCTGAGGGAGTGATTATATAAAACCCTATCCCTGAGGGGGTGGCATTATAGAACCATACCACCCTGAGGGGGTGATATTATAGAACCATATCCCTGAGGGGGTGACATTATAGAACAATACCACCCTGAGGGGTTGATATCATAGAACCATATCCCTGAGTGGGTGATATCATAGAACCATACCACCCTGAGGGTGTGACATTATAGAACCATATCCCTGAGGGGGTGACATTATAGAACCATACCACCCTGAGGGGGTGATATTATAGAACCATACAAACCTGAGGGGGTGACATTATAGAACCATATCCCTGAGGGGGTGATATTATTGAACCATATCCCTGAGGGGGTGACATTATAGAACCATACCACCCTGAGGGGGTGACATTATAGAACCATATCCATGAGCGTGTGACATTATAGAGCCATATCCCTGAGGGGGTGACATTGTAGAACCATACCACCCTGAGGGGGTGACATTATAGAACCATACAACCCTGAGGGGGTGATATTATAGAACCATATCCCTGAGGGGGTGACAATATAGACCATACCACCCTGAGCGGGTGATATGAGAACCATACCAACCTGAGGGGGTGACATTATAGAACAATAACTCCCTGCAGGGGTGACATTATAGAACCATACCACCCTGTGGTGGTGACATTATAGAAACATATCCCTGAGGGGGTGACATTATAGAATCATATCCCTGAGGGGGTGATATTATAGAACCATATCCCTGAGTGGGTGATATTATAGAACAATACCACCCTGTGGGGGTGATATTATAGAACCATATCCCTGAGGGGGTGACATTATAGAACCATATCCCTGAGGGGGTGACATTATAGAACCATATCCCTGAGGGGGTGATATTATAGAAACACAACACTCTGAAGGGGTGATATTATCGAACCGTATCCCTGAAGGTGTGACATTATAAATCCATACCTCCCTGAGGGGCTGATGTAATAGAACCATACCACCCTGACTGGGTGACATTATATAACGATATCCCTGAGGGGTGACATTATAGAACCATACAGCCCTGAGGGGCTGACATTATAGAACCATACCACACTGCGAGGGTGACATTATACAACCGTAGAACACTGTTTGGGTGATATTATAGAATCATATCACCCTGTGGTGGTGACATTATAGAACCATACCACCCTGAGGGGGTGACATCATAGAACCATATCCCTGAGGGGGTGACATTATAGAATCATACCACCCTGAGGGGGTGACATTATAGAATCATATCACCCTGAGAGGTTATATTATATGTGTTTACCCCGCCCCACCCCCGAGGGGATGATGTTCTCAATCGACATGGTCCATATGGGAGTATGATATTAATGTGTGGGAGGTGGATAGCCAGAGGTCAAGAGACATGATCGAGCATCAGAGGGATAGAGAGTGACAGATGCTGAGAGGCAGAGAGCCAGAGTATAGTTGCCTGGAGTGAGTCAGACAGAGGCAAGCGCGCAGGGATAGAGACTGACATGGTGGTGTGGATGGGGGCAGAGGGTGAGGAGAGGGAGTAGGTGGATGAAGCACAGACTTGGCCCCCTGAGATGGGGAGATGGTATGGGAGGCTGAGGGCAGATGGAGAGAACTATGGAGAGGTGGAGGAGGAATGAATGAGGGAAAAGGACGAAGAGCAAGAATTGAGAGAAGGGGAACAAGAGGCAGAAGTGTTTAAGAAGGATGAGGAGCTGGC
This sequence comes from Stegostoma tigrinum, assembly GCF_030684315.1. NCBI lineage: Eukaryota > Metazoa > Chordata > Chondrichthyes > Orectolobiformes > Stegostomatidae > Stegostoma > Stegostoma tigrinum. Next base: position 6,940,015 of record NC_081404.1, on the reverse strand, counting down.
GAAGGTGGAGTGGGGAAGAGAGTGGAGCTGTTCTGCCAAGAGCTGAGGGTGGCATGGTCAGCAGAATGCCATGCAGTCTTTTAGGAAGCTGAAGGGTTTGAATAAATGACCCAGTGGTATCTGTGCCTGGCTTTACGCAGTCGTGGTCAATGTTAATAACTTGGGACTAGGTGCTGTTGTGTTGAAAGGTGATGAATCAGTTGTAAAAAAGCTAAGGGGTGTACTTTTGTGAGAAAACAATATCAGCCGAGGTACTTTGGGAAGGCTATTGGGGCTTAAGCATTTTAAAACTCTTTGGTTCACGTGGTTGCAAAGAAACATAGATACACACTGACTACAATTGGCTGGCTTCTGTTGAAACATCGTAAGCTCCAATTACAAGATTGTTCAGAAGGAGCTTACCGATCTACGCAACAGAAAAACCCTGCACATTGCTCGAAAGGTAACGTGAGATTATTATCCAGAACGTGAGACTGAGAGAAGGAGCTGAGGATTTCAGGGAAAGATGACAGAAACGGTTTGAATACTGTCTCAGAGATGAAGGTGGGTGAATGGTCGCGGGTGTTGTGTTTTGTTGCCTCACAACAAAGTCCATTTTAAAATGGTACTTCATTCCTTTTCAGGCTGGAGGCCTATAAAAGACCACATTGTTCTGGCTACGCTTCAGCCCAATGCTCCTGATCTTTGGGCACCTGGAACAGAGGCAGGAGTGGGTGGGCAGGTCAGAGGATCTCCCGTGGGTCTGCTCCTGAGCTTAGCCAAGCTGGCTATTAGTAGGTCCCAGCAGTGGGCCATGGAGAGGGCTGTTGTGGCCGACTGCCTGCCCCTTTTCCGTGGCTACATCTGTGCCCGGATGTCCCTGGAGAAGGAGCACACACATTGTGCACCGGCGCTCTCGATGTCTTTCAGGAGAGCTGGGCACCACAGGGGCATGGACTGGTCTATTTCCCTCTCCAACTGAATCTGAATCCCTCCCATCCCCACTTCACTTTACTTCTCATGTAAGCACTGCCCCTCCCAGTCTTTGCTTACTGCTGCCTCCCTGGCCACAGGGGTCTCGATGCTGCTGGGGCAAATGTTGAATAAGACTATTTTGCACTTGGTGCTTTTACTGAGAGAAAAGAAGCAAAGCCCACTTTGTTTTATGAATTGCATTATGGATCGAAACTGAGAAAAATGGACACGGTTTCTAAAAGGGGAGCATGTATATAGAGCTGTTGGCAGCTGAGAAAAACAGATGCAATGATACGGTTTTCCTGGGGATGCAGTGTCCAGAGAAATGAGCACCATTTGTTCTGGTTTGGTGATGGTCGAACACAGACAAAGGAGTGAGAAGCAAATAATGAACAGGGCTTTGGAAACAACACATCACTTTCCGAGATTTTGGAGAGGTGTGACAGACCTGAGCTGCACAGTTTTTTTGAAAAACTCGAAGCATCGTGCTTTGGTTTTTACCTCCTTTTTGGGGAGGATTAGATTGTGATTTATACAGATTTAGATGGATTTGTTTGTCACATGTATGAAGCACATGGATATGTAAGGACAGCGAAAAGTGCACACAGTCGCCATTCACAGGCACCCACTTGGTGACAAAAAGCAGATATTAACACAGGCAAAAGGTAAGCAAGAGAAAAACCATAGTCCACATTGCAAAGTCCCAAAATATTGCAGGCAACGCAGCAATCATGAGGGCATTATCACTATCTCACCGTCCCCCTCTCACCGTCACTGCCACACCGTCCCCCTCTCACCGTCACTGCCTCACCGTCACTGTCCCACCGTCCCCCCCCTCACCGTCACTGTCCCACCATCCCCCTCTCACCGTCACTGCCTCACCGTCCCCCTCTCACCGTCACTGCCTCACCGTCACTGTCCCACCGTCCCACCCCACCGTCACTGCCTCACTGTCACTGCCTCACCGTCACTGTCCCACCATTCCCCCTCACCGTCACTGCCTCACTGTCACTGCCTCACCATCCCCCTCTCACTGTCACTGCCTCACCGTCACCGTCCCACTGTCCCCCCCTCACCATCACTGCCTCACCGTCACTGCCTCACCGTCAATGTCCCACCGTCCCGCCCTCACCGTCACTGTCTCACCGTCCCCCTCTCGCCATCACTGCCTCACCGTCCCCCTCTCACCGTCTCCCCTCACCGTTCCCCTCTCACTGTCACTGCCTCACCGTCAATGTCCTACCGTCCCGCCCTCACCGTCACTGCCTCACCGTCCCCCTCTCGCCATCACTGCCTCACCGTCCCCCTCTCACCGTCCCCATCTCACCGTCACTGCCTCAACGTCCCCCTCTCACCGTCACTGCCTCACCGTCCCCATCTCACCGTCACTGCCTCACCGTCCCCCTCTCACCGTCACTGCCTCACCGTCCCCCTCTCACCGTCACTGCCTCACCGTCCCCCCTCACTGTCACTGCCTCACCGTCCCCCTCTCACTGTCACTGCCTCACCGTCCCCCTTTCACCGTCACTGCCTCAACGTCCCCCCTCACCGTCACTGCCTCACCGTCCCCCTCTCGCCGTCACTGCCTCACCGGCCCGCTCTCACCGTCCCCATCTCACCGTCACTGCCTCACCGTCCCCCTCTCACCGTCCCCATCTCACCGTCACTGCCTCACCGTCCCCCTCTCACTCTCACAGTCTCACCGTCCCCTCTCACCATCACTGCCTCATCATCCCCCTCTCACCATCACTGCCTCATCATCCCCCTCTCACCGTCACTGCCTCACCGTCCCCCTCTCACCGTCACTGCCTCACCGTCCCCCTTTCACCGTCACTGCCTCACCATCCCCCTCTCACTGTCACTGCCTCACCGTCCCCATCTCACCGTCACGGCCTCACCGTCCCCCTCTCACCGTTACTGCCTCACCGTCCCCCTCTCACTGTCACTGCCTCACCGTCCCCCTTTCACCGTCACTGCCTCACCGTCCCCCTTTCACCGTCACTGCCTCACCGTCCCCATCTCACCATCACTGCCTGACCGTCCCCCTCTCACCGTCCCCCCTCACCGTCACTGCCTCACCGTCCCCCTCTCACCGTCCCCATCTCGCCGTCCCCATCTCGCTGTCACTGCCTCACCGTCCCCCTCTCACCGTCCCCCCTCACCGTCACTGCCTCACCATCCCCCTCTCACCGTCACTGCCTCACCGTCCCCCTCTCACCGTCACTGCCTCACCGTCCCCATCTCACCGTCACTGCCTCACCGTTCCCCTCTCACCGTCACTGCCTCACCGTCCCCCTCTCACCGTCACTGCCTCACCGTACCCCTCTCACTGTCACTGCCTCACCGTCCCCCTTTCACCGTCACTGCCTCACCGTCCCCCTCTCACCGTCACTGCCTCACCGTACCCCTCTCACTGTCACTGCCTCACCGTCCCCCTTTCACCGTCACTGCCTCACCGTCCCCATCTCACCATCACTGCCTCACCGTCCCCCTCTCACCGTCACTGCCTCACCGTACCCCTCTCACTGTCACTGCCTCACCGTCCCCCTTTCACCGTCACTGCCTCACCGTCCCCCTTTCACCGTCACTGCCTCACCGTCCCCATCTCACCATCACTGCCTCACCGTCCCCCTCTCACCGTCCCCCCTCACCGTCATTGCCTCACCGTCCCCCTCTCACCGTCCCCCTCTCACCGTCCCCCCTCACCGTCATTGCCTCACCGTCCCCCTCTCACCGTCACTGCCTCACCGTACCCCTCTCATGTCACTGCTTCACTGTCACTGTCCCACTGTCCCCATCTCACCGTCACTGCCTCAACGTCCCCCTCTCACTGTCACTGCCTCACCGTCCCCTCTCACCATCACAGTCTCACCATCACTGCCTCACCATCCTCCTCTCACCGTCACTGCCTCACCGTACCCCTCTCACCGTCACTGCCTCACCGTCCCCTCTCACCATCACTGTCTCACCGTCACTGCTTCGCCATCCCCCTCTCACGGTCACTGCCTCACCGTCCCCTCTCACCATCACAGTCTCACCGTCCCCTCTCACCATCACTGCCTCATCATCCCCCTCTCACCATCACTGCCTCATCATCCCCCTCTCACCGTCACTGCCTCACCGTACCCCTCTCACTGTCACTGCCTCACCATCCCCCTCTCACCGTCCCCCCTCACCGTCACTGCCTCACTGTCCCCCTCTCACCGTCACTGCCTCACCGTACCCCTCTCACTGTCACTGCCTCACCATCCCCCTCTCACCGTCCCCCCTCACCGTCACTGCCTCATCATCCCCCTCTCACCATCACTGCCTCACTGTCCCCCTCTCACTGTCACTGCCTCACTGTCCCCCTCTCACCGTCACTGCCTCACCGTCCCCCTTTCACCGTCACTGCCTCACCGTCCCCCTCTCACCGTCACTGCCTCACCGTCCCCCTCTCACTGTCACTGCCTCACCGTCCCCCTTTCACCGTCACTGCCTCACTGTTCCCCTCTCACCGTCACTGCCTCACCGTCTCCCTCTCATCATCACTGCCTCACCGTCCCCCTCTCACCGTCACTGCCTCACCGTCCCCCTTTCACCGTCACTGCCTCACCATCCCCCTCTCACTGTCACTGCCTCACCGTCCCCCTCTCATCATCACTGCCTCACCGTCCCCCTCTCACCGTCACTGCCTCACCGTCACTGTCTCCCTCTCACCGTCCCGACTCTCACTGTCAGTGCCTCACCGTCGCTGCCCACAAATTTGTAAAGATAGTGTCGGGGGGGCAGGAGCAGGTTTGAAAGAGGAAGAGTGTTTGGCATGAGCATGGCATCTTTCACAACCTCAGCATCGTCCAGCCAATCTCGTCACTGCTCTTGTGTCGAGCAGCGATCGGATGGGACCCACTGTTTGCAGGAACTGTACGCTGAATGCTGCATTTGAAATAAAAGAACTTATCCAGCAACTAGGGAGTGAGTGATTCCTCCCCATCGTGAGACAGGGCGCCAGAATTGGAAATGCAATCGGTCAGCCATTTTGGGAGCTGTGAGGGACGCATGTTTGGCGAGGAGGCACAGAGGGTATAGAGGAGGTGACGGGCACTTGGAGGAAGTGTGGTGGCATGAGACCTGGCAGGCTTAACTGGTGTGAATGGGCCAATTTCCTCGGCTGCCCCAGCCTGCCTCATGAGCCTGCGTTCATTCGGAATTCCTGGGCACAACTTTACCCACGTGCTAACTCTGTGACGGCACTATCCAAGGAATCTTGGCCGTGCTGGCCCTCCCTGCCCCCTGGCAGCCTGCAGTATCCCAGCCCTTTGAGACGAATGGCCAGCACCACAGCAGAAGGGACAAATCTCTCAAAGCTACGTTTCAGCTTCATGATGCATCCTGGTCGACAAGCCTTGGGACGGTCACATTCAAGTAGGTGCAAGAAAATCAGTTCGGAAGGAATGGACTCCCAAGGTGATTAAAGAGGGTAACTCTCTGCACTCCTTTGAAAGAAAGTGAGGAGATTTTATTGAAGTCAATCAGAAGGAGGAGGTGAAAAATACCTCAATGTAAGCCAAACTCAGTGGTAGCAAACGTTTAAATGGGGAAAAGACAATGTAAAAGAGATTAACGCAAACAACTATAAATAAACCTACGATCACAGCAAAACTGGAAGCCTGGCAGCAGCCAGTTATAAATAGGGGTACAAAGACACAAATGCGAAACAATTGTGAGCTGTCTCATGGCAGTATAAGTATTGAACGCTGTTTCCCATGATTATACTGCCCCTACCATCCCACCCAACCCCAATTCCCAACTGACACATAAATCTCCAGGAACAATCCTGAGTCACCACATTCCTCCTCCCTTCTATTCCCAAAGCCTCCAATTCCCTCCTTACAGAAGTCCCTCACAAAGGCAAATGCTGAGCCGAGTTGTATATTGGGATCCATTTCCTTTGGTGTGTCATTTGATCGACAGCCTCTGCTGAAGCTGCACAAAATACACCGTCGAACCAGTTTGTTCAGTGTGAAACAGCCCCACACATGCCTCCCTGTGACTACAGCTACCAAAGCATCAGTCTCAGGGCTGGAAGGCACCACCCCCACCCCAGCCCCCCCAACTGTTGTCCATGACTTTCTGGATGGGAATGAAGAATTTTGGATAGAGAAAGGGCTATTCAAACTCTGCATTGCCATTAAAGCCCAGCCAACTGGCTGTGTATCAAGACTCCTGCCCTCATTCCAGTCCAAACTCTGGCATATGCCAACCTTATTGTCACCTGTTGTTTAATAGTTTGGCTCGACTGGGTCACGGGCACAGACGATGCAAAGATGCACTCGCCATTTGTATCTTCTTCCAAATCTCCCCACTAAAGCAAAACAAAAATTCAAAATGAGGAACTCTCATGCAAGCTGGGCGAGCGTGTGCTTCCTTTAGTACAGAAAGAAATTCAGCTAAATCTGTTTCTCATCCTAACACGTCAAAGTACACTGAGGTCGCCATAGCAACAGCCCTCCATTTTTGTTCTGTCTCGAAGATTCCTTGCAGCTGGCTCGGACGCAGCGCTGCTCAGTACAGGGTTCGGAACGGCCGCCTCAAGGACCCTTCTTTCAAATTCCTGCCGGCGCTCAGATCTCTTCGAGGAAGTCAACGGGGAACATTCCCACCTTCCTGCCAGTGAAAACTTTAATGTAGCCATTCACCTCCTCCCCTTTCTGCACCACAATCTGCCACAAGACAAAGCAAAAAGCATTCAGGGAGAACAAAAACGGTTTGCTGTGCTCAGATAAATAAAAGAGCTATTTATTCCTACTCTCAGAGATAACGGGAACTGCAGATGCTGGAGAATCCAAGATAACAAAGTATGGAACTGGATGAATACAGCAGGCCAAGCAGCATCTCAGGAGCACAAAAGCTGACGTTTCGGGCCTAGACCCTTCATCTGATTTCTTCAGCCTAAAATTAAGCCCCTCCCTCAAAGATCAACCTCCAAACCGCACACTCTCACCACACCCACCCAATCTTTACAGCTTGTTCATATTTCCTCCGGTCTTATGGATCAAATGGATCTTTTGTAATCCATTGACGTGAGCTAGCCGAATGTCCTTCCCCAGGGATCTAGTTCCCAACACTTACCCTTTGGATGATCAAGATCCAACCTCTCTCCTCACTCGTGTGAAGCCTCTGCCCCCAGTGGGATTAGCCAGCAGTAACTTTGCTTCCTGAGACCCCCAGCCAGACTTGGGATCCCAAGCCGGCGCGGTGGGGGGTTGGGGGTACTGTGAAAAGGCTGGCAAGTGCCTGTTACCAAACCGCACCTCCCCCCCAGTAAAGGACTCAGTTCCTCACATCAACCGACTGTCAAGCACCCCCAGGGTGTTTGTGTGCGTGTTTTATCAAAGCTCTCATCGTGGAAGGAAGCGGGACCATACAGTTGGAAAGAGCGTGCAGGGGGAGAGGCTGCCGTTTCCAGTAGATCACTTAAATAAGTAAACACGTTTACTAATGACCCATTCCTTAAATGGGGCACTAGAACAAAGGCCAAAACTTTACAGGAAACTTATCAAAGTAAAGGTTCCTGGGACAAAAACAGAAGTTGCTGGAAAAGCTCAGCAGGTCTGGCAGCATCTGTGGAGGGAAAACAGAATTAACGTTTTGGATCTGGTGACCCTTCCTCAGAACTGATGGTGGTTGGGAAAATGTCAGCTTATAAGCAGAAAATAGGGAGGTGGGTGGGGTAGGGAGTAAATGATAGGATAGAGCCCAAAGAGAGAGAAAAACAGTTGGACAGACAAAGGAGTTGCTAATGATCAGGCTGGGAGGGTGAATAGTTGTTAATGGGGACTGTTAGTGACTAACAACAGGGGGGTGTGTAGTGGCAGGCTGTGTGGTAACAAGGCCTGGTGTGTGGGGTGGGGGCGCTGGGACATGGGGGAGCTTAGGCCCTCACAGCCTGTTCCTTTGTCTGTCCAACTGTATTTCTCTCTCTTTGGGCTGTATCCTATCGTTTACTCCCTACCCCACCTATCTCCCTATTTGCTGCATAAAAACTGACGTTTTCCCAGCCACCATCAGTTCTGAGGAAGGGTCACTGGACCAGAAACATTAACTCTGTTTTCTCCTTCACAGATGCTGCCAGACCTGCTGAGCTTTTCCAGCAACTTCTGTTTTTGACCCAGATTTAGAGTATCTGCAGTTCTTTCGGTTTATGTGAGGGGTTCCTGGGCCTTGCTGGTGCCTTCGAAGTCCAGGCACAAGAAGGTCACACGCCCAACACCCCACCCCTCCCCATAGACACCTGGGCACAGGTGGAAGAGAGTTGAAGAGTCGGCCTGACCACCCCACTGCCTGCTCTGGCCTGGACCAGGAGCAGACCGATCCTTCAGCCACCCCGTGACCCCCAGGTAGCCAATCAGAAATGCCACGGCGTCGCTGTGCGGTTGGCAAGAGCGAGGGAGTGGAGAGGGTGAAGCCCATCCAGGAAAGCGCTCTGCACAGAATGGTGCAGGGGCTCAGCTTGTACGGCTCGGGGGCACATGCAGACAAATTGCTGAAGGTGACAAGCGGCAGGCCAACAAAGTGGGAGCCAGGCCTTTAGAAATACAGGTGGTGAATATGGGGGTCATGAGAAACCCTTATTAATAAAAACAAATCATTGGCTGAGCCTCGACTGAAGCAGTTTGCACATTTCCAGGGCCACTTGTTTGGGAAGGCTGTGACAGCAAAGAACAGGGATAAAGTAAGAAAGAAAGGAAGTAATATGGGAAATGACAACTAGAAAGACAACAGATAAAGTGAAGGGGTGACAGAAGTAATAAGAGGACTAAACTAAATGCACATCGCCTTCGAAACAAACCAGATGAGCTGAATGTAAGGGGATAGAAAGAAATCCAATCTGCAGGGTGTGGCAGGTAGTTGAAAGGTACGTCAGGAATTCGAAAAAGCTGGAGAGGTATCTCCATTAATCAACATGGCATTAACGTAAGAGAGAGGAATGGCGCAAGTTCAGGAAACCAGGTCACAGGAATGAGTGGAAATGAGAAATGGTTCAGGCAAGTCGTCACTCATCGGAGCGCTGTCCAGGCCCCAACAGCAACCCGCTGGAATCCAAAGGAGGAAAAATATTAGGAAACACCAACAGAATGTAATCATGTATTAAGTGGGGAAAGGGCGCTTGTGGCACACTGGTAATGTCCCTCCCACTGACACAAGCCTGAAGTCCCTCCTGACATGAATGTTTGACATAACGCTGAACAAGTTGATTAAAAAATAACTTTCATCTTAACTATGAGGGGAACTTAATTCAGAGAAGGGAGGTTCTGCTTCAGTTACACAGGGCCCTGGTGTGACCGCGTCTGGAGCGCCGTGAACAGATTAGGACTCCATTTCTTGGGAAGGATGGAAGCGGTTCAGGGAAGGAACACCAGACTAATACCTGGAATAGAAAGGTGAACTGTCTTTTGAGGAAAAACTAGCTTGTGTCCTATCGAGTTTCGAAAAGTCAGAAGCGTGTAAAATCCTGAGGGGTCTTGACAGGGAGCAGCGTGAATGTGGAGGGGAGGTTTCCTCTTGCAGGAGAATCTCAGACGAGAGGTCATTGTTTAAAAACCAGGGATCGCCCATTTATAACTGACATGAGGAGAATTAATTCCTCTCAGAGGGGTCATGAGTCTTGGGAACTTTCTTCCTGAGAGGTGGTAGAAGCTGAGTTCTTGAATATTTCCGTGGCAGAGGTGAATAGTTTCCTGATAGGTAACGGTACTGAGGCTAAACAAGGAAGTAGGTCAGCCTTGATCTTATTGGGTAGAGGAGCAGGCTCGAGGGCTGAATGGCCTACTCCTGGATGGCCGTTTGCCTCAAGAGATGTTGCAGAAAGGATTCGGAAGAGTAGTGTGGGCCGAACTGACAGCTCGTGCCTGATGGGCCAAATGGGGCTTCAATTTGTAGGATACCTACTTAATTTATTTGTAACCCAATGCGAGAAGCTGTTTCTCGTTTTGCTTTCTTCCAATTGGATTTTTGGAGTAAAGAGAGGAAGTAATTCCATTCTCAGATCGGGGTTTCTCTGTTCCTGCCAAGAAGCAGGAAAAATTCCACAAAAACCTTTCCTAAACAGTCAGTCAATTTTCACATTTGTGGCAGTTAGAGAGCTCCATCTCGCACATTCAGCCAATCACCAGAACTGGTCAAGAATGACCAAATCCCAGTTTGCGATAGTCCAGCAGGAGGCCATTCAGCCCATCATGTTCCTCAAATGCGCAGCGTTACCTCGTGCTAATCTTCTGCCTATTCCTGGCCTATCCCTGAACACCGTTTCTATGTGATGCCTCCTGCCGACTCCCCAGCGAGCCGGAGTTTGAGGAATTTGGTTCTCTCAGGAGCCTGCCCTGCTGAATATCTGCAGCGATCCTGTGTTTCCTCAGAGCACACCAGCCCGTGGATTACCTTCGCCCTGGGGATCATGGCCAGGCTCACTGGAAAGGTGGATGTTCCCTGTGGAAATGGTGGTCTAGCTCTAGGTGTGGGAGCACATGAGATTATGTACACCATCATGGACTTAGCTTCACAAACCTGATCTTTCTTCAGGGTAATCTGACCCATTTCCTTATTGCCGACAAATGAGCGAGTAACTTTATAAACGCGTTCTCCTGCACGCACTCTGATGATATAGTTAGCTGGGAAGTAGCCAGACTTCTCTCCGATTCGGCCCTGAAATGGAGAATAGTTTGGGTCAGCTACATTTTCACCTGTAACCCCCATCATGCTTCAATTCTTCTATACATCGCTCTCTCTCTCTGACACACACACACACTCACACACACACACTCTCTCTCACACACACACACACTCTCTCTCACACACACACAGACACACACTCACTCACACACACTCACTCACTCTCTCTCTCTCTCACACACACACACACACACACACACACACACACACACGCTTACACACACACATGCTCACACACACACACTCTCTCTCTCTCTCTCTCTCACACACACACACACACACACACACACACTCGCTCTCTCTCACACACTCTCTCTCTCACATACACACACACACACACACACACACACACACAGAGAGTCTCACACAACTGCAGTATAACACATGAGCCATTGTAGTGGTGTCACTGGGAATGAAATTTGATTAATAACTGTAGAATTGGAAGCTTGCCCTGGTTCTCTAGACCCACTGGGGCGTGGCTGGCTCTTAACTGCTCTCTTAAAAATGGCCGCTCATTCAAAGGGCAATGAGGCCAAGAAATGATCTCCACATCCCATGAAAAGACAAAAAAAAAGTTGTGGATTTTCTGAATCCACATTTAAGACATTTTGATGTCCTAACCTTGAAACCTGACGGGATTCTTGCATCAAATGGTTTCACAAAGCTGACCGAGTTTTCAGAAAATCCTCACTGGTACTGCTGATCAAATTGAGTCTGAAAAAATGTTCAGGGCTTTTTCCAGGTGAAGACTCCAAAATTGGAGGCTGTAGTGGGCAGTGAAGAAAATTACCTCAGAGTACAATGGGACCTTGATCAGATGGACCAATGAGCTGAGGAGTGGCAGATGGAGTTTAATTTAGATAAATGTTGAGGTGCTGCATTTTGGAAAGGCAAATCAGGGCAGGACTAGTACACTTAATGGTAAGGTACTGGGGAGAGTTGCTGAAAAAAGAGACCTTGGGGGGGGGGCAGGTTCTTAGCTCTTAGGGCCACTTCTGGAATATTGCGTTCAATCCTGGTCTCCCTGCTGTAGGAAGGACATTGTGAAATTTGAAAGAATTCAGAAAAGATTTACAAGGATGTTGCCAGGGTCGGAGGGTTTGAACTACAGGGAGAGGCTGGATAGACCGGGGCTGTTTTCCCTAGAGCGTCAGAGACTAAGGGGTGACTGTTACAGAGATTTATAAAATCATGAGGGGCATGGATAGGGTGAATAGACAAGATCTTTTCCCCAGGGTGGGGGAGTCCAAAACTAGAGGGACATAGGTTTAAGGTGAGAGGGGAAAGATTTAAAAGCGACCTGAGGGGTAACTTTTTCACACAGAGGGTGGTGTGTGCATGGAATGAGCTGCCAGAGGAAGTGGTGGAGGCTGGTACAGTTACAACATTTAAAAGGCATCTGGATGGGTTGATGAATAGGAAGGGTTTAGAGGGATATGGGCCAAACGCTGGCAAATGGGACTAGATTAATTTAGGATATCTGGTCAGCATGGGCTTGTTGGGCCGAAGGGTCTGTACTGCTGTACGACAAGCTTTCAGAGTGCTGCTTGTTTGTCTCCTGATGAGGGAGCAGTGCTAAGAAAGCTTGTGATTTCCAATGAAACTGTTGGAGCGTGTTGTGTGATTTCTGACCTTCTCGTTTTGCAGTCTGTAGAAGGTGGTCAACCACTAGATTCAGAGAGGTGTCCTTTTGTGTTCTTACCAACAAGCTGATTCAATACTTCATTGCACAAAATGGTTGGGGCTGGGGGGAGGGGGTTATTTGAAGGGGAAAGAACCGGGAGCAGGTTGGCAATGGGGCAGAGGAATCGGTGCATTCCCGATGCCCACCTCTGGGGATACGCGAGCAGATGCCCGAGAACTCACAGGCAGGACTCGGGACTGAGTCTCCAGTGGAACCTACCTTCCACCATTCCTCATTGGAGTCGTCGAAGACAGTCACCCGATCACCCGCACTGTCAAAGGAAGAGATGTGTTGAAGGTGAGCTGCTAGTCACCACTGTTTTACCATCCAACACGCATCCAACAAACAGCTCTTGTCTCGAATACTTATTGAACTAAGAACTGAATGAGCAAGCCTCTCACACAGTGTCCAATCGCTCCCATCGCAGTTTCGAGCCCTGCCAGGTTTACAGAGCGGGGTGGGTGCATCGTTGTCTCTCTTGGAGTTCATCCTGTCCCACTCCCCTCACATGGAAGGGAAAAGCATCACCTCAGAGCAGCACATGCGAAATGAGATGAGAGGGAACTGAAAGAACACTGAAAGACTTACGATTGAGATCAGTTGTTAACAAGAATCACTCTTCACTATCGATGTGTGGCACAGATTGCCTGAAGGCTTGGGTAGGGGAGAGAATGGAAAATAGGCCAGTGGGCATGCAGGGACAGCACTCACAACATCGATCAAACACTCAGTGCACCCCTCATTCCAGCCCCTTCCCCGGCCACCTTCGTACCCGACCGTCTCTCTCTCTCTCTCTCTCTCCCCCACTGCCTGTCCGTCACTCTCTCTGTCTCCCACTGCTCTCCTGTCTGTCTATCTGTCCCACTGCCTGGCCTTCCGTCTGTCACTCCCATCACCGAATCATACAGTACTGAAGAGGCCCTTCAGCCCATCAGGTCTGTATCACCAAAATTACACGACTACCTACACTAGCCCCACTTTCCCACCCTGGACCCAATGCCTTGAATGTTATGATATTCCATGTGCTCACCCAGGTACTTATTCAAGGTTGGGAGGTTTCCTGCCTCAGCTCCCCTCCCAGGCAGTGCATTGCACACCCCCACTAGCCTCTGGGAGAAAGCACCTTTCCCCAGTTCTCCTCAAAACCTTCTTGCTTTCAGTGTAAAATTATGCCCATTTCTTATTCACCCTTTGACTAAGAGGAGCAGATACTTTCTATTCACTTTGGCCTTTCCCCTCATAATATTCACAGCTATCAGGGCTCCTGTGAGATTTCTCTGCTCCAAGCTTATCCAGTCTCTCCTCATCACTGAAATGCTCCATCCCAGGCAACATCCTGGTGAATCTCCTCTGCACCCCCTCCAGTGTAATCACATCCTTTTTATATTGCGTGATCAGAGCTGCCCCCAGTACTCCCGCTGGGGCCTGACCAAAGGCCTGTACAGCTCCAACATAACCCCCATGCTCAGAAAACCTATACCACGGCTGGCAAAGGCAAACTTGCAGCCATCCAGCGCCATTCCCATTATCCAATCATTGGTGTGTTACACTTACCACACACCCATCCAAATATCTTCGACAAGGACTACTCATGTCCCTCAGTGAGAGCCTGTGCTCAAGTACAAGAGAGACGTTGCAAATCTGAGACAACAAGGTGCGGGGCTGGATGCACACAGCAGGCCGAGCAGCATCTTAGGGGCAGGAAGGCTGACGTTTTGAAGGGTCTAGGCCGGAAACGTCAGCCTTCCTGCTCCTGAGATGCTGCTTGGCCTGCTGTGTTCATCCAGCCCCAGACCTTGTTATCTCGGATTCTCCAGCATCTGCAGTTCCTACTGTCTCTGACTGCAGGTGCAAGTGCTGTTTTACATCATAGCTAGGGACTGGACTAGCCCAGCAACATGCACATCCTAAAAGTGAATAAATCATTTCAGAAAGGGTCCCAAATACAGAAGGAGTTCATTCAAGACATCGCATCTGTACTGGCTGTTAAACAGCTAACCGTCCTGAGACAACTCTCAAGCTCGAATGCAATCAGAGAAGCGGCTGCCATTTCCAATCAAACAGTAAAATACCGACAGAACTGGATCGTGCCTGTGCGAATGAAGTGGTTTTTCTGAAAGCGGGCCCTTGCAGTGGGTCCCCTTGTTCCAGGCTGAGGAGCAAGGCTCGAACAGAAGAGTTGAACCAACCACACAGTGGTAGGCCGAGAGCAAACTTACTGGAAATCCAGGTCATCTTTCTCCTGAGCTTTGTATCTGTACAAAGCGACAAAGTAGTGAGTCTGTGCGAAGCCGCCTCGCATACCAGGCTGCAGCTTCTTGCTCTGTACAACAGGAAGAAAAGGTAACAGCTGAATGTTTTGCATGCGAATGTTTGCAGAAAGAACCCCCTTCTCTGGACTGACTCAGGGTCCAGTCTTCTCGAACAAGATCTCCTCTTCATAGAATCCCCTCCGGTGTGGAAGTTGGGCCATTTGGCCCATCTAGTCCACACCGGCCCTCTGAAGAGCATCCCACCAAGACACACCCTCCCCCAACCCTATCCCTGCATTCCCCATCCTAGACACTATGGGGGCAATTTCCCACGGCCAACCCACCATAACCTGCACATCTTTGGACTATGGGAGGAAACCGGAGAAAACCCACGCAGACACAGGGAGAATGTGCAAACATCACACAGACAGTCGCCCGAGGCTGGATACGAACCTGGTTACAAGTAAAACCCTACCCTGACCTTTCCAGCAGGAGCTCTCAAGTGAATTGGGCAGGTTGGCACACAGGTGGTACCTGCACCCTCTCGCCACCTCGGCAATCAAGATCCAGGGCGTAAAAGTCTATGGGTGACCGTTCCTCCAGCCATCACCAATTAAAGCAATGGGGCAGCCGCTTACCAGCCACAAAAGGCTCTCGTCACACAATAAGTAGGTGGGTCCAGGGGATGGCACGGTGGCTCAGTGGTTAGCCCTGCTGCCTCACGGTGCCACGGACCCGGATTCGATTCCACCCTCGGGGTGACTGTCTGTCTGTATCTTGCACATGCTCCCTGTGTCTGCGCGTGTTTCCTCCCACAGCCCAAAGACGTGTAGCTTCGGGTTGATTGGCCGCGCTACATTACCCCATAGGGCCCAGGGCTGGGCAGGCTTGACTGGGTTAGCCATGTGAAATGAAGAGCTACAGGGGCAGGGTAGGGGGATGGGTCTGGGCAGGAGGGGCCGAGTGGCCTGCTTCCTACAATGTAGGGATTCTACGTTTCCTTGGTAGGTGAGAGAAGGGGCAGCCATCCGAACTGGTTAAAATGGAGTGGCCTGCCTGCCCAGTTGAAGGGGGCAACGGTGGCCATTGTCTATGGCATGGATGGGCGATCTTTACTCAGACT
This sequence comes from Stegostoma tigrinum, assembly GCF_030684315.1. Taxonomy (NCBI): domain Eukaryota; kingdom Metazoa; phylum Chordata; class Chondrichthyes; order Orectolobiformes; family Stegostomatidae; genus Stegostoma; species Stegostoma tigrinum. The sequence goes on along the minus strand of NC_081404.1, from coordinate 6,924,291 downwards.
CAGACGTGGCTAAAACTTGGCAGATGGGGAAATGTCAGGCTACACACGTCGGCAGGAAGAATAGAGGAGCTGAGCATTACTTAATGGAGAAAGACTGGAGGAAACTACAGAACAGAGGGATTTGGGAATCTTCATTCACAAATCACAAAAGAAAACTCGCATTTATGTTCAGCGGGTGATAGAGAAGGTAAATGGAACGCTGGCCTTTATTCCAAAGGGAATGGAGTATAAAAGTTGGGAGGTTTTGCGAAAACTGTACATGGCACTAGCCAACCCACAGCTGGAACACTGTGAGCAGCTTTAGGCCCCAAATTGAAGGAAAGATAGACTGGCATTGGAGACAGTGCAGGGAAGGTTCACTCGGCTGGTCCTGGGTATGGAGGGAGTATTCTATGGGGAGAGGTTGAGTAGGTTGGGCCTGTACTCGCTGGGCTTTACAAGATAGGGAAGGGGCATAGTTAGGGGAGGGGGGGTGACAGAGATAGGGAGGGGTTGCAGGGGATAGAAGAGGGGACAGGGATAGGGAGGGATAATAGGGGCTGTGGGGGTGACAGAGATAGGGAGGGGTAGTAGCGGCTGGATGTGGTTACAGAGATAGAGAGGGATTGTAGGGGATGGAGGGGGTTACAGAGATAGGGAGGGGGTGTAGGGGGATGGGGGGTGTTACAGAGATAGGGAGGGGGTGTAGGGGATGGAGGGGGTTACAGAGATAGGGAGGGGGTGTAGGGGGCTGGAGGGCGTTACAGAGATAGGGAGGGGATGTAGGGGATGGGGGCGTTACAGAGATAGGGAGGGTGTGTAGGGGACTGGAGGGTGTTGCAGAGATCGGGAGTGAGTGTAGGAGCTGGAGGGGGTTACAGAGATAGGGAGGGGGGTGCAGGGGCTGGAGGGGGTTACAGAGATAGGGAGGGGGTGCAGGGGCTGGAGGGGGTGACGGGGATAGGGAGGGGTAATAGTGGCTGCAGGGGTAACAGAGATGGGAGGGGTAATAGGGGCTGCGGGGGTGACAGAGATAGGGAGGGGTAGTAGGGGGCAGGAGGAGGTGACAGAGATAGGGAGGGCTGTAGGGCCTTGAGGAGGTGGGGTATGTGAGGGCTTATGTAGGGAAGGAAGGTGAGGGTTTACGGCAAGGGTGAGGTGTTAGGTGAGGGGTTAGGGATAGGGTGAAGGTAGGGTGATGGGTTAGGCATAGAAAGAGGGGGTAGGTTAGTGTGAGGGGTTGGGGGGAGGTGAGGGGTTGGGGGGAGGTGAGGGGTCGGGGGCAGGTGAGGGGTTAGGTGAGGGTGAGGGGTTTGGCTTCGGGTTAAGGTTAGGGGTAGGATGAAGGGTTACGGGTGGGGTTAGAATTAGGGGAGGATGAGGGGTAGGGTTTGGTTGCGATTAGACATGGACAAGAAGTCCATTTTTTAAAATCAGGCTTGCTGATGGTTGAAAAATGTTACAAAAGTGGCAGGGTTGAGATTAGGATTGGGTTAGGTGTATGGTTAGGGTTGGGGGTTAGGATTGGATTTGGTATATGGTTAGGGTTGGGGGTTAGGATTAGGTCAGGTGTATGGTTAGGGCTGGGGCTTAGGACTGGGTTAGGTGTATGGTTAGGGTTGGGGGTTAGGAAAGGATTTGGTGTATGGTTAGGGTTGGGGGTTAGGATTGGGTTTGGTGTATGGTTAGGGTTGGGGATTAGGATTGGGTTTGGTGTACGGTTAGGGTTGGGGGTTAGGATTGGGTTAGGTGTATGGTTAGTGTTGGGGGTTAGGATTGGGTTAGGTGTATGGTTAGGGTTATGGGTCAGGATTCAGTTAGGTGTATGGTTAGGGTTGGGGGTTAGGATTGGGTTTAGTGTATGGTTGGGGTGGGGTTTAGGATTGAGTTAGGAGTATGGTTAGGGTTCGGGGTTGGGATTGGGTTAGGTGTATGGTTAGGGTTGGGGGTTAGGATTCGGTTAGGTTTATGGTAAGGGTTTGGTGTTAGGATTGTGTTTGGTGTATGGTTAGGGTTGGGGGTTAGGATTAGGTCAGGTGTATGGTTAGGCTTGGGGTTTAGGATTGAGTTTGGTGTATGGTTGGGGTGGGGTGAGGATTGGGTTAGGTGTATGGTTAGGGTTGGGGGTTAGGATTGAGTTAGGTGTACGGTTAGGGTTGGGGGTGAAGATTGGGATAGGTGTATGGTTAGGGTTGGGGGTTAGGATTGGGTTTGGCATATGGTTGGGGTTGGGGGTTAGGATTTGGTTAGGAGTATGGTTAGGGTTTGGGGTTAGAATTGGGTTTGGTGTATTGTTAGGGTAGGGGATTAGGATTGGGTTTGGAGTATCTTTCGGGTGGGGTTGAGGATTGGGTTAGCTGTATGGTTAGGGATGGGGGTTTGGATTAGGTTTGGTGTATGGTTAGTGTTGGGGATTAGGATTGGGTTAGGTGTATGGTTAGTGGTGGGGTTTAGGATTGGGTTAGGTGTATGGTTGGGTGGGGGTGAGGATTGGATTAGGTGTTTGGTTAGGGTTCAGGGTTAGGATTGAGTTAGGTGTATGGTTAGGGTTTGGGGTTAGGATTGGGTCAGTTGTATGGTTAGGGCTGGGGGTTTAGGATTGGGTTAGGTGTATGGTTAGGGTTCGGGGTTAGGATTGGGTTTGGTGTATTGTTAGGGTTGAGGATTAGGATTGGGTTAGGTGTATCTTTGGGGTGGTGTTTAGGATTGGGTTAAGTGTATGGTTAGGGTTGGGGGGTAGGATTGGGTTAGGTGTATGGTTAGGGTTCGGGGTTAGGATTGGGTTAGGTGTATTGTTAGGGTTGGGGATTAGGATTGGGTTTGGTGTATGGATGGGGTGGGGTTTAGGATTGGGTTAGGTGTATGCTAAGGGCTGGGTTTAGGATTGGGTTTGGTGTATGGTTAGGGTTGGGGATTAGGATTGGGTTTGGTGTACGGTTAGGGTTGGGGGTTAGGATTGGGTTTGGTGTATGGATGGGGTGGGGTTTAGGATTGGGTTAGGTGTATGCTAAGGGCTGGGTTTAGGATTGGGTTTGGTGTATGGTTAGGGTTGGGGGTTAGGATTGTGTTTGGTGTATGGATGGGGTGGGGTTTAGGATTGGGTTAGGTGTATGCTAAGGGCTGGGTTTAGGATTGGGTTTGGTGTATGGTTAGGGTTGGGGATTAGGATTGGGTTTGGTGTATGGTTGGGGCGGGGTTTAGGATTGGGCTAGGTGTATGGTTAGGCTTGGGAGTTAGGATTGGGTTCGGTGTATGGTTAGGGTTGGGGATCAGGATTGGGTTTCATGCATGGTTAGGGTTGGGGGTCAAGATTTGGTTAGGTGTATGGTTAGGGTTGGGTTTGGTGTATGGTTAGGGTTGGGGATTAGGATTGGGTTTGGTGTATGGTTGGGGCGGGGTTTAGGATTGGGCTAGGTGTATGGTTAGGCTTGGGAGTTAGGATTGGGTTAGGTGTATGGTTAGGGTTGGGGATCAGGATTGGGTTTCATGCATGGTTAGGGTTGGGGGTCAAGATTTGGTTAGGTGTATGGTTAGGGTTGGGTTTGGTGTATGGTTAGGGTTGGGGATTAGGATTGGGTTTGGTGTATGGTTGGGGCGGGGTTTAGGATTGGGCTAGGTGTATGGTTAGGCTTGGGAGTTAGGATTGGGTTCGGTGTATGGTTAGGGTTGGGGATCAGGATTGGGTTTCATGCATGGTTAGGGTTGGGGGTCAAGATTTGGTTAGGTGTATGGTTAGGGTTGGGTTTGGTGTATGGTTAGGGTTGGGGATTAGGATTGGGTTTGGTGTATGGTTGGGGCGGGGTTTAGGATTGGGCTAGGTGTATGGTTAGGCTTGGGAGTTAGGATTGGGTTAGGTGTATGGTTAGGGTTGGGGATCAGGATTGGGTTTCATGCATGGTTAGGGTTGGGGGTCAAGATTTGGTTAGGTGTATGGTTAGGGTTGGGTTTGGTGTATGGTTAGGGTTGGGGATTAGGATTGGGTTTGGTGTATGGTTGGGGCGGGGTTTAGGATTGGGCTAGGTGTATGGTTAGGCTTGGGAGTTAGGATTGGGTTAGGTGTATGGTTAGGGTTGGGGATCAGGATTGGGTTTCATGCATGGTTAGGGTTGGGGGTCAAGATTTGGTTAGGTGTATGGTTAGGGTTGGGTTTGGTGTATGCTTAGGGTTGGGGATTAGGATTGGGTTTGGTGAATGGTTGGGGTGGGGTTTAGCATTGGCTTAAGTGTATGGTTAGGGTTGGGGGTTAGGATTGGGTTAGGTGTTGGGGTAGGGTTGGGGTTTAGGGTTGGATTTGGTGTATGGTTAGAGTTTGGGATTAGGATTGAGTTAGGTGTATGGTTAGGGTTGGGGGTTTGGATTGGGTTAGGTGTATGGATAGGGTTGGGGGTGAGAATTGGGTTTGTGTATGTTTAGGGCTGGTGTTTAGGATTGAGTTAGGTGAATGGTTAGGTTTGGGGGTTAGGATTTGGTTAGGTGTATGGTAAGGGTTGGGGTTTAGGGTTGGGTTTGGTGTAGGATCAGTGTTGGGGATTAGGATTGGCCTTGGTGTATGGTTAGGGTTCGGGGTGAGGATTGGGTTTGGTGTATGGTTAGGGCTGGGGTTTAGGATTGGGTTTGGTGTATGTTTTGAGTTGGTGGTTAGGACTGGGTTTGGTGTATGGTTAGAGTTGGGGATTAGGATTGGGTTTGTGGTATGGTTGAGGTGGGGTTTAGGATTGGGTTAGGTGTATGGTTAGGGTTTGGGGTTAGGATTGGGTTAGGTGTATAGTTAGGGTTGGGGATTAGGATTGGACTGGGTGTATGGTTCGGGTTAGGTGTTAGGATTGGGTTATGTGTATGGTTAGGGCTGGGGTTTAGGATTGGGTTTGCCGTATGGTTAGGGTTGTGGTTTAGGGTTGGTTTTGGTCTATGGCTAAAGTTGGTGGCGAGGAATAGGTTTGGTGTATGGTTGGTGTGGGGGTTAGGATTGGGCTAGGTGTATGGTTAGGGTTGGGGGTTAGGATTTGGTTAGGTGTATGGTAAGGGTTGGGGTTTAGGGTTGGGTTTGGTGTAGGATCAGTGTTGGGGATTAGGATTGGGCTTGGTGTATGGTTAGGGTTCGGGGTGAGGATTGGGTTTGGTGTATGGTTAGGGCTGGGGTTTAAGATTGGGTTTGGTGTATGTTTTGAGTTGGTGGTTAGGATTGGGTTTGGTGTATGGTTAGAGTTGGGAATTAGGATTGGGTTTGTGGTATGGTTGAGGTGGGGTTTAGGATTGGGTTAGGTGTATGGTTAGGGTTTGGGGTTAGGATTGGGTTAGGTGTATAGTTAGGGTTGGGGATTAGGATTGGACTGGGTGTATGGTTCGGGTTAGGTGTTAGGATTGGGTTATGTGTATGGTTAGGGCTGGGGTTTAGGATTGGGTTTGCCGTATGGTTAGGGTTGTGGTTTAGGGTTGGTTTTGGCCTATGGCTAAAGTTGGTGGCGAGAAATAGGTTTGGTGTATGGTTGGTGTGGGGGTTAGGATTGGGCTAGGTGTATGGTTAGGGTTGGGGGTTAGAATTGAGTTAGGAGTATGTTTAGGGTTGGGCGTGAAGTTTGGAATAGGTTTATGGTTAGGGTTGGGTGTTAGGATTGGGTTTGGTGTATGGATGGGGTGGGGTTTAGGATTGGGTTAGGTGTATGCTAAGGGCTGGGTTTAGGATTGGGTTTGGTGTATGGTTAGGGTTGGGGATTAGGATTGGGTTAGGTGTACGGTTAGGGTTGGGGGTTAGGATTGGGTTTGGTGTATGGATGGGGTGGGGTTTAGGATTGGGTTAGGTGTATGCTAAGGGCTGGGTTTAGGATTGGGTTTGGTGTATGGTTAGGGTTGGGGGTTAGGATTGTGTTTGGTGTATGGATGGGGTGGGGTTTAGGATTGGGTTAGGTGTATGCTAAGGGCTGGGTTTAGGATTGGGTTTGGTGTATGGTTAGGGTTGGGGATTAGGATTGGGTTTGGTGTATGGTTGGGGCGGGGTTTAGGATTGGGCTAGGTGTATGGTTAGGCTTGGGAGTTAGGATTGGGTTAGGTGTATGGTTAGGGTTGGGGATCAGGATTGGGTTTCATGCATGGTTAGGGTTGGGGGTCAAGATTTGGTTAGGTGTATGGTTAGGGTTGGGTTTGGTGTATGGTTAGGGTTGGGGATTAGGATTGGGCTAGGTGTATGGTTAGGCTTGGGAGTTAGGATTGGGTTAGGTGTATGGTTAGGGTTGGGGATCAGGATTGGGTTTCATGCATGGTTAGGGTTGGGGGTCAAGATTTGGTTAGGTGTATGGTTAGGGTTGGGTTTGGTGTATGGTTAGGGTTGGGGATTAGGATTGGGTTTGGTGTATGGTTGGGGCGGGGTTTAGGATTGGGCTAGGTGTATGGTTAGGCTTGGGAGTTAGGATTGGGTTAGGTGTATGGTTAGGGTTGGGGATCAGGATTGGGTTTCATGCATGGTTAGGGTTGGGGGTCAAGATTTGGTTAGGTGTATGGTTAGGGTTGGGTTTGGTGTATGGTTAGGGTTGGGGATTAGGATTGGGTTTGGTGTATGTTTAGGGTTGGGGATTAGGATTGGGTTTGGTGAATGGTTGGGGTGGGGTTTAGCATTGGCTTAAGTGTATGGTTAGGGTTGGGGTTTAGGATTGGGTTAGGTGTTGGGGTAGGGTTGGGGTTTAGGGTTGGATTTGGTGTATGGTTAGTGTTTGGGATTAGGATTGAGTTAGGTGTATGGTTAGGGTTGGGGGTTTGGATTGGGTTAGGTGTATGGATAGGGTTGGGGGCGAGAATTGGGTTTGTGTATGTTTAGGGCTGGTGTTTAGGATTGAGTTAGGTGTATGGTTAGGTTTGGGGGTTAGGATTTGGTTAGGTGTATGGTAAGGGTTGGGGTTTAGGGTTGGGTTTGGTGTAGGATCAGTGTTGGGGATTAGGATTGGCCTTGGTGTATGGTTAGGGTTCCGTGTGAGGATTGGGTTTGGTGTATGGTTAGGGCTGGGGTTTAGGATTGGGTTTGGTGTATGTTTTGAGTTGGTGGTTAGGATTGGGTTTGGTGTATGGTTAGAGTTGGGGATTAGGATTGGGTTTGTGGTATGGTTGAGGTGGGGTTTAGGATTGGGTTAGGTGTATGGTTAGGGTTTGGGGTTAGGATTGGGTTAGGTGTATAGTTAGGGTTGGGGATTAGGATTGGACTGGGTGTATGGTTCGGGTTAGGTGTTAGGATTGGGTTATGTGTATGGTTAGGGCTGGGGTTTAGGATTAGGTTTGCCGTATGGTTAGGGTTGTGGTTTAGGGTTGGTTTTGGTCTATGGCTAAAGTTGGTGGCGAGGAATAGGTTTGGTGTATGGTTGGTGTGGGGGTTAGGATTGGGCTAGGTGTATGGTTAGGGTTGGGGGTTAGGATTTGGTTAGGTGTATGGTAAGGGTTGGGGTTTAGGGTTGGGTTTGGTGTAGGATCAGTGTTGGGGATTAGGATTGGGCTTGGTGTATGGTTAGGGTTCGGGGTGAGGATTGGGTTTGGTGTATGGTTAGGGCTGGGGTTTAAGATTGGGTTTGGTGTATGTTTTGAGTTGGTGGTTAGGATTGGGTTTGATGTATGGTTAGAGTTGGGAATTAGGATTGGGTTTGTGGTATGGTTGAGGTGGGGTTTAGGATTGGGTTAGGTGTATGGTTAGGGTTTGGGGTTAGGATTGGGTTAGGTGTATAGTTAGGGTTGGGGATTAGGATTGGACTGGGTGTATGGTTCGGGTTAGGTGTTAGGATTGGGTTATGTGTATGGTTAGGGCTGGGGTTTAGGATTGGGTTTGCCGTATGGTTAGGGTTGTGGTTTAGGGTTGGTTTTGGTCTATGGCTAAAGTTGGTGGCGAGGAATAGGTTTGGTGTATGGTTGGTGTGGGGGTTAGGATTGGGCTAGGTGTATGGTTAGGGTTGGGGGTTAGGATTGAGTTAGGAGTATGTTTAGGGTTGGGCGTGAAGTTTGGAATAGGTGTATGGTTAGGGTTGGGTGTTAGGATTGGGTTTGGTGTATGGTTAGTGTTGGGGATTAGGATTGAGTTAGGGGTATGGTTAGGGTTGGGGGCGAGGATTGGGTTTGGTGTTTGTTTAGGGCATGAATTTAGGATTGGGTTTTGTGGATGGTTAGAGTTGGGGGTTCGGATTGGGTTACGTGTATGGTTAGGTTTGGGGGTTAGGATTGGGTTAGGTGTATGGTTAGGTTTGGGGTTTAGGGTTGGGTTTGGTGCATAGTTAGTGTTGGGGATTAGAATTGGGTTTGGTTTATGGTTAGGGTTGAGCGTTTGGATTGGGTTAGGTGTATGGTTAGGGTTGGGGATTAGGATTGGGTTTGTGGTATGGTTGAGGTGGGGTTTAGGATTGGGCTTGGTGCATGGTTAGGGTTGGGGGCGAGGATTGGGTTTGGTGTATGGTTAGGGCTGGGGTTTAGGATTGGGTTTGGTGTATGTTTTGAGTTGGGGGTTAGGATTTGGTTAGGTGTATGGTTAGGGTTCGGGGTTTGGATTTGGTTTTGTGTATGGTTAGGGTTGGGGATTAGGATTGGGTTAGGTGTCTGGTTAGGGTTGAGGTTTAGGATTGGGTTTGGTGCATGGTTAGGGTTGGGGGCGAGGATTGGGTTTGGTGTATAGTTAGGGTTGGGGATTAGGATTGGGTTAGGTGTATGGTTAGGGTTGGGTGTTAGGACTGGGTTATGTGTATGGTTAGGGCTGGGGTTTAGGATTGGGTCAGGTGTATGGTTAGGGTTGAGGTTTAGGATTGGGTTTGGTGCATGGGTAGGGTTGGGGGCGAGGATTGGGTTTGGTGTATGGTTAAATTTGGGGGTTAGGATTGGGATTGGTGTATGGTTAGGGTTGGGGGTTAGGACTGGGTTAGGCGTATTGTTAGTGTTGGGGGTTAGGTTTGGGTTAGGTGTATGGTTAGGGCTGGGGATTAGGATTGGGTTAGGTGTATTGTTAGTGTTGGGTGTTAGGATTGGGTTTGGTGTGTGTTTAGGGTTGGGGATTAGGATTGGGTTTGGAGTATGGTTGGGGTGGGATTTAGGATTGGGTTAGGTGTATGGTTAGGGTTGGGTTTAGGATTGGGTTAGGTGTATGGTTCGGGTTGGAGCTTAGGGTTGGGTTTGGTCCATGGTTAATGTTGGGGATTAAGATTGAGTTAGTTGTATGGTTAGCGTTGGGGGTTAGGATTAGGTTAGCTGTATGGTTAGTGTTGGGGATTAGGATTGGGTTAGGTTTATGGTTAGAGTTGGGTGTTAGGATTGGGTTAGGTGTATGGTTAGGGTTGGGGATTAGGATTGGGTTAGGTGTATTGTTAGTGTTGGGTGTTAGGATTGGGTTAGGTGTATGGTTAGGGTTGGGGTTTAGGATTGGGTTTGGTGTATGGTTAGGGTTGGGGGCGAGGAATCGGTTTGTGTATGTTTAGGGCTGGGGTTTCGCATTGGGTTCGGTGTATGGTTAGATTTGGGTTTAGGATTGGGTTTGGGGTATGGTTAGGGTTGGGGTTTCGGGTTGGGTTTGGTGTATGGTTAGGGTTCGGGTTTAGGATTGGGATAGGTGTATGGTTAGGGTTGGGAGTTAGGATTGGGTTTGGTGTATGTTTTGAGTTGGGGGTTAGGGTTTGGTTAGGTGTATGGTTAGGATTCGGGGTTTGGATTTGGTTTTGTGTATGGTTAGGGTTGGGGATTAGGATTGGGTTAGGTGTCTGGTTAGGGTCGGGGGTTAGGATTGGGTTAGGTGTATGGTTAGGGTTAGGGGTTAGGATTGGGTTTGGTGTATGGTTAGGGTTGGGTGTTAGGATTGGGTTATGTGTATTGTTAGGGCTGGGGTTTAGGATTGGGTCAGGTGTATGGTGAGGGTTGAGGTTTAGGATTGGGTCAGGTGTATGGTTAGGGTTGGAGTTTAGGATTGGGTTTGGTGCATGGTTAGGGTTGGGGATTAGGATTGGGTTTGGTGTATAGTTAGGGTTGGGGATTAGGATTGGGTTAGGTGTATGGTTAGGGTTGGGTGTTAGGATTGGGTTATGTGTATGGTTAGGGCTGGGGTTTAGGAATGGGTCAGGTGTATGGTTAGGGTTGAGGTTTAGGATTGGGTTTGGTGCATGGTTAGGGTTGGGGGCGAGGATTAGGTTTGGTGTATGGTTAAATTTGGGGGTTAGGATTGGGATTGGTGTATGGTTAGGGTTGGGGGTTAGGACTGGGTTAGGCGTATTGTTAGGGTTGGGGGTTAGGTTTGGGTTTGGCCTATGTTTGGGATGGGGGTTAGGATTGGGTTAGGTGTATGGTTAGGGTTGGGGATTAGGATTGAGTTAGGTGTATGGTTAGGGGATAGGGATTAGGATTGGGTTAGGTGTATGGTTAGGGTTGGGGTTTAGGGTTGGGTTTGGCCTATGGTTAGGGTTGGGTTTAGGATTGGGTTCGGTGTATGGTTAGGGCTGGAGTTTATGAATGGGTTTGGTGTATGGTTGGGGTTGGGGGTTAGGATTGGGTTAGGTGTATGGTGAGGGTTGGGTGTTCAGGTTGGTATAGTTGTATGGTTAGAGTTGGGTGTTAGGATTGGGTTAGGTGTATGGTTAGGGTTGGGGGTTATGATTGGGTTTGGTGTGTGTTTAGGGTTGGGGATTAGGATTGGGTTTGGTGTATGGTTGGGGTGGGATTTAGGATTGGGTTAGGTGTATGGTTAGGGTTGGGCTTAGGATTGGGTTAGGTGTATGGTTCGGGTTGGGGCTTAGGGTTGGGTTTGGTGCATGGTTAATGTTGGGGATTAAGATTGAGTTAGTTGTATGGTTAGCGTTGGGGGTTAGGATTAGGTTAGCTGTATGGTTAGTTTTGGGGATTAGGATTGGGTTAGGTTTATGGTTAGAGTTGGGTGTTAGGATTGGGTTAGGTGTATGGTTAGGGTTGGGGATTAGGATTGGGTTAGGTGTATGGTTAGGGTTGGGCTTAGGATTGGGTTTGGTGTATGGTTAGGGTTGGGGGCAAGGAATCGGTTTGTGTATGTTTAGGGCTGGGGTTTCGCATTGGGTTCGGTGTATGGTTAGATTTGGGTTTAGGATTGGGTTTGGGGTATGGTTAGGGTTGGGGTTTCGGGTTGGGTTTGGTGTATGGTTAGGGTTCGGGTTTAGGATTGGGATAGGTGTATGGTTAGGGTTGGGAGTTAGGATTGGGTTTGGTGTATGTTTTGAGTTGGGGGTTAGGATTTGGTTAGGTGTATGGTTATATTTGGGGGCGAGGATTGGGTTTGTTGTATGTTTAGGGCTGGAGTTTAGGAATGGGTTTGGTGTATGGTTGGGGTTGGGGGTTAGGATTGGGTTAGGTGTATGGTTAAGGTTGGGGGTTAGTATTGGGTGTGGTGTATGGTTAGGGTTGGGGATTCGAATTGGGTTAGGTGTATGCTGAGGGTTGCGGGTTATGATTGGGTTTGGTGTGTGTTTAGGGTTGGGGATTAGGATAGGGTTTGGTGTATGGTTGGGGTGGGATTTAGGATTGGGTTAGGTGTATGGTTAGGGTTGGGTTTAGGATTGGGTTAGGTGTATGGTTAGGGTTAGGGCTTAGGGTTGGGTTTGGTGCATGGATAGTGTTGGGGATTAGGATTGAGTTAGTTGTATGGTTAGGGTTGGGGGTGAGGATTGGGTTTGGTGTATGTTTAGGGCAGAGATTTAGGATTGGGTTTGGTGGATGGTTAGAGTTGGGGGTTAGGATTGGATTTGGTGTATGGTTAGATTTGGGGGTTTGGATTGTGTTAGGTGTATGGTTAGGGTTGGGGTTTAGGGTTGGGTTTGGTGTATGGTTAGTGTTGGGGATTAGTATTGGGTTTGTTGAATGGTTAGGGTTGAGGGTTAGGATTGGGTTAGGTGTATGGTTAGGGTTGGGGTTTAGGGTTGGTTTTGGTCTATGGTTAGAGTTGGTGGCGAGGATTGGGTTTGGTGTATCGTTGGTGTGGGTGTGAAGTTTGGGATAGGTGTATGGTTAGGGTTGGGTGTTAGGGTTGGGTTTGGTGTATGGTTCGTGTTGGGGATTAGGATTGAGTTAGGTATATGGTTAGGATTGGGGGTTAGGTGTATGGTTAGGGTTGGGGGCGAGGATTGGGTTTGGTGTATGTTTAGGGCAGGGATTTAGGATTGGGTTTTGTGGATGGTTAGAGTTGGGGGTTAGGATTAGGTTTGGTGTATGGCTAGATTTGGGGGTTAGGGTTGGGTTAGATGTATGGTTAGGTTTGGGTTTTAGGGTTGGGTTTGGTGTATGGTTAGTGTTGGGGATTAGAATTGGGTTTGGTTTATGGTTAGGGTTGAGTGTTAGGATTGGGTTAGGTGTATGGTTCGGGTTGGGGTTTAGGGTTGGGTTTCGGTTTTGGTTAGGGTTGGGGGCGAGGATTGGGTTTTGTGTATGGTTGGGGTGGGGATTAGGATTGGGTTAGGTGTATGGTTAGGGTTGGGTGTTAGAATTGGGTTGGGTGTATGGTTAGGTTTGGTGGTTCGGATTGGGTTAGGTGTCTGGTCAAAGTTGGGCTTTAGGATGGGGTTTGGTGTATGGTTATGGTTGGGGGTTAGGATTGGGTTAGGTGTATGTTTAGGGTCGGGGGTTAGGATTGGGTGAGGTGTATGGTTCGAGTTGGGGGTTAGGATTGGGTTTGTGTATGGTTGGTGTAGGGGATTAGAAAAGGGTTAGCTGTATCATTAGGGTTGGGGTTTAGGATTGGGTTAGGTGTATGGTTTGGGTTGGGGATTAGTATTGGGTTAGGTGTATGATTAGGGTTGGTGTTTAGGATTGGGTTAGGTGTATGGTTAGGGTTGTGGGTGAGAATTGGGTTTGGTGTATGGTTAGGGTTGGGGGTTAGGATTGGGTTAGGTGTATGGTTTGGGTTGGGGATTTGGATTGGAGTAGGTGTATGGTTAGGTTTGGGGTTTAGGATTGGGTTAGGTGTATGGTTAGTGGTGGGGTTCAGGATTGGTTTAGGTGTGTAGTTGGGGTTGGGGATTAGGATTGGTTTTTGTGTATGGTTAGGGTTGGGGTTTAGGATTGGGTTAGGTGTATGGTTATGGTGGGGTTTAGGTTTGGGTTAGGTGTGTGGTTAGGGTTGGGGGTTAGGATTGAGTTTGGTGTATGGTTAGGGTTGGGGGTTAGGACTGGGTTTGGTGGATGGCTAGAGTTGGGGGTCAGGATTGGATTTGGTGTATGGTTAGATTTGGGGTTTAGGATTGGGTTAGTTGTATGTTTAGGGTTGGGGTTTAGGGTTGGATTTGGTGTATGGTTAGTGTTGGTTAATATGATTGGGTTTGGTCTATGGTTAGTATTGGGGATTAGGATTGGGTTTGGTGTATCTTTGGGGTGGGGTTTAGGATTGGGTTAGGTGTATGGTTAGGTTTGGGGGTTAGGATTGGGTTAGCTGTATGGTTAGGGTTGGGGTTTAGGATTGGTTTTGGTGAATGGTTAGGGCTGGGGGTTAGGATTGGGTTTGTTGTATGGTTGGGGTGGTGTTTAGGATTTGGTTAGGTGTATGATTAGGGTTGGGGGTTTGGATTGGGTTAGGTGTATGGTTAGGGTTGGTGATTAGGATTGGGTTCGGTTTATGGTTAGGGTTGGGCATTAGGATTGGGTTAGGTGTATGGTTAGGCTTGGGGATTAGGATTGGGTTAGGTGTATGGTTAGTGTTCGGGATTAGGATTGCGTTAGGTGTATGGATATGGTTGGATGTTAGGATTGGGTTAGGTGTATGGTTCGGGTTGGGGTTAGGATTGGGTTTGGTGTATGTTTAGGATTGAGGATTAGGATTGGGTTTGGTGTATGTTTGGGGTGGCGTTTAGGATTGTGATAGGTGTATGGTTACGTTTGGGGGTTAGGATTGGGTTTAGTGTAGTGGTAGGGTTGTGGTTTAGTGTTGGGTTTGGTCTAATGTTAGTGTTTGGAATTAGGATTGAGGTAGGTGTATGGTTAGGGTTGAGCGTTCGGATTTGGTTAGGTGTATGGTTTTGGTTTGGGGTGAGGAATGGGTTTGTGTATGTTTAGGGCTGGGGATTAGGATTGGGTTAGGTGTATGGTTAGAGTTGCAGGTTAGGATTGGGTCTGGGGTATGGTTAGGGTTGGGGATTAGGATTTGGTTAGGTTTATGGTTAGGGTTGGGGTTTAGGATTGGGTTTGGTGTATGGTTAGGTTTGGGGGCGAGGATTGGTTTTGGTGTATGTTTAGGGCTGGGGTTTAGGATTGGGTTTGGTGTATGGTTAGAGTTTTGGGTTAGGATTGGGTAATGTGTATGGTTAGGGTTGGGGGTTAGGATTGGATTTGGTGTATGATTTGGGTTGGGGGTTAGGATTGAGTTAGGTGTATGGTTAGGGATGGGGGTTCGGATTGGGTTTGGTGTATGGTTAGGGTTGAGGTTTAGGATTGGGTTTGGTGTATGGTTAGGCTTGGGGGTTAGGATTGGGTTTGGTGTATGGTTAGGGTTGGAGATTAGGATTGGGTTTGGTGTATGGTTGGGGTGGGGTTTAGTATTGGGTTAGGTGTATTGTTAGGGTTGGGGGTTAGGATTGGATTTGGTGTATGTTTAGTGTTGTGGATCAGAATTGTGTTAGGTGTATGGTTAGGGTTGGGGGTTAGGATTGTGTTAGGTGTATGGTTAGCGTTGGGGTTTATTGTTCGGTTTGAAGTATGCTTTGTGTTGGGGACAAGTATTGGGTTTAGTGTATGTTTAGGTCTGGGGGCGAGGATGGGGTTTGGTGTATGGTTAGGGTTGGGGTTTAGGATTGGTTAGGTGTGTGTTTAGGGTTGGGGGCGAGGATTGGGTTTTGTGTATGGTTAGGGTTGGGGGTTCGGATTTGTTTTGGTGTATGCTTAGAGTTGGGGGTTAGGATAGGGTTAGGTGTATGGTTAGGGTTGGGGTTTAGGATTGGGTTCAGTGTATGGTTCGGGTTGAGGTTAAGATTTTGTTAGGTGCATGGTTAGGGTTGGGGGTTAGGTGTATGGTTAGGGTTGGGGGTTAGGATTGTGTTAGGTGTATGTTTAAGGTTGGGGTTTAGATTGGGTTAGGTGTATGGTTAGGGTTGCACTTTAGAATTGGGTTAGGTGTTTGGTTAGTGGTTGGGTTTAGGATTGGGTTAGGTGTGTGGTTGGGCTTGGGGAGTAGGATTTGGTTTTGAGTACGGTTAGGGTTGGGGGATAGCTTGTGTTTGGTGTATGGTTAGGGCTGGGGGTTAGGATTGAGTTCGTTGTATGGTTAGGTTTGGGTTTAGGGTTAGGATTGGGTTTGGTGTATGGTTCGGGTTGGGGATTAGGATTGGGTTTGGTGTATGGTTGGGGTGGGGATTAGGATCGGGATAGGTGTATGGTCAGGGTTGGGGGTTAGGATTGCGTTAGGAGTATGGTTAGGGTTGGGGATTAGGATTGGGTTAGGTGTATGGTTAGGGTTGGGTGTTCGGATTTGGTTAGGTGTATGGTTAGGGTTGGGTGTTAGGATTTGGTTAGGTGTATGGTTAGGGTTGGGTGTTAGGATTGGGTTAGGTGTATGGTTTGGGTTGGTGGTTAGGATTAGGTTCGGTGTATGGTTAGGTTTGGTGTTTAGGTTTGGGCTTGGTGTATGGTTAGGGTTGTGGATTAGGATTGGGTTTGCTGTATTGTTAGGGTTGGGGGTTTGGATTGGGTTAGGTGTATGGTTAGGGTTGGGGTTTAGGGTTGGCTTTGGTGTATGGTTAGGGTTGTGAGCGAGGATTGGTTTTGGTGTACGTTTGGGGCTGGGGTTTTGGATTCGGTTTGGTGTATGGTTAGGGTTGGGTGTTAGGACTGGGTTAGGTGTATGGTTGGGGTTGGTTGTTAGGATTGGGTTGGGTGTATGGTTAGGGCTCGGGTGTAGGATTGTGTTTGGTGTATGGTTAGGGTTGGGGATTAGGATTGGGTTTGGTGTATTGTTAGGGTTGGGGTTTAGGGTTGGGTTTGGTGTATGGTTAGGGTTGGGAGCGAGGATTGGGTTTGGTGTACGTTTGGGGTTGTGGTTTAGGATTCGGTTTGGTGTATGGTTAGGGTTTAGTGTTAGGACAGGGTTAGGTGTATGGTTGGGGTTGGGTGTTAGGATTGGGTTAGGTGTATGTTTGGGGTTGGGGATTAGGATTGGGTTAGGTGTGTGGTTGGGGTTGGGGGTTAGGATTGGTTTAGGTGTGTGGTTAGGGTTGGGGATTAGGATTCGTTTAGTTGTATGGTTAGGGTTGGGGGTTCAGATTGGGTTAGGTGTATGGTTAGGGTTGGGGATTAGGATTCGTTTAGTTGTATGGTTAGGGTTGGGGGTTCGGATTGGGTTAGGTGTATGGTTAGGGTTGGAGATTAGGATTCGTTTAGATGTATGGTTAGGGTTGGAGGTTGGATTGGGTTTGGTGTATTGTTGAGGTGGGGTTTAGGATTGGGTTAGATGCACGGTTAGGGTTGGGGCTTACAATTGGGTTTGGTGTATGGTTAGTTTTGGGGGTTAGGATTGGGTTTTGTGTATGGTTCGGGTTGGGGTTTAGGATTGCATTAGGTGTATGTTTAGGCTTGGGGGGGGCGAGGATTGGGTTTGGTGCATGGTTAGGGTTGGGGGTTCTGATTTGTTTTGGGGTATGCTTAGGGTTGGGGGTTAGGATTGGGTTTTGTGTATGGTTGGGGTGGGGTTTAGGATTGGGTTAGTTGCATGGTTAGGGTTGGGGTTTTGGATTGGGTTAGGTGTACGGTTAGGGTTGCTGGTTAGGATTGAGTTTTGTGTATGGTTAGTGTTGGGGAATAGGATTGAGTTAGGTGTATTGTTAGGGCTGGGGTTTAGGGTTGGGTTAGGTGTATGGTTAGAGTTGGGGGTTAGGATTGGCTTCGGTGTATGGTTAGGGTTGGGGGTTAGGATTGGGTAGGTGTATGGTTAGCGTGGGGCGTTAGGATTGGGTTAGGTGTATGGTTAGATTTAGGGGTTAAGATTGGGTTTGCCGTATGGTTGTGGTTGGGGGTTAGAATTGGGTTAGGTTTATTGTTAGGTTTGGGGGTTAGGATTGGGTTAGGTGTATGGTTAGAGTTGGGGGTGAGGACTGGGTTAGGTGTATGGTTGGCGTAGGTGGTTAGGATGGGTTTAGGTGTATGGTTTAGGTTGGGGATTAGGATTGGGTTAGGCGTATGGTTAGGGTTGAGGGTTTGTATTGAGTTTGGTGTATGGTTAGGGTTGTGGGTTAGGATTGTCTCAGGTGTATTGTTAGGGTTGGGGGTTAGGATTGGGTCAGGTGTATGGTTAGCGTTGGGGGTTAGGATTGTGTTAGCTGTATGGTTAGAGTTAGGGGTTAAGATTGGGTTAGGTGTATGGTTAGTGTTGGAGGTTAGGATTGGGTTAGGCGTATGGTTCGGGTTGGGAGTTAGGATTGGGTTAGGTGTTTGGTTAGTAGTTGGGTTTAGGATTGGGTTAGGTGTGTGGTTGGCGTTGGGGATTAGGATTGGTCTTTATGTATGGTTCAGGTTGGGGGTTGGGATTGGGTTTGGTGTATGGTTAGGGTTTGGGGTTAGGATTGGGTTTGGTGTATGGATGGGGTGTGGGTTAGGATTGGGTTAGGTATATGGTTAGGGTTGGGGTTTAGGATTGTGTTAGGTGTATGGTTAGGGTTGGGGGTTAAGATTGGGTTATGTGTATGGTTAGAGTTGGTGTTTAGGATTGGGTTAGGTGTGTGGTTGGGGTTGGGGATTAGTATTGGGATAGCTGTATGGTTAGAGTTGGGGGTTAAGATTGGGTTCGGTGTATGGTTAGGGTTGGGGGTTAGGAATGGGTTAGGTGTTTGGTTAGTGGTTGGATTTACTATAGGGTTAGGTGTGTGGTTGGCGTTGGGGATTCGGATTGGGTTTTGTGTATGGTTAGTGTTGGGGATTAGGATTGTTTTTGGTGTATGGTTAGGGTTGGGGGTTATGATTGGGTTTTGTGTATGGATGGGGCGGGGGTTAGGATTGGGTTAGGTGTATGGTTAGGGTTGGGGGTTAGGATTGTGTTAGGTGCATGGTTAGGGTTGGGGTTTAGGATTGGGTTTCTTGTTTGGTTAGTGGTTTGGTTTAGGATTGGGTTAGATGTGTGGTTGGGGTTGGGGATTAGTATTGGGTTTTGTGTATGGTTAGGGTTGGTGGGGAGGATTGGGTTTGGTGCACAGTTAGGGTTTGGGGTTAGGATTGTGTTTGCTGTATGGTTAGGGTTGGGGGTTAGGACTGAGTTAGGTGTATGGTTAGGGTTGGGGGTACGATTGGGTTAGTGTATGGTTAGGGATGGGGGTTAGGATTGGTTTAGGTGTATGGTTAGGGTTGGGGGTTCGGATTGGGTTAGGTGTATGGCCAGTTTTGGGGGTTAGGATTGCGTTAGTTGTATGGTTAAGGTTGGGGGTTAGGATTGAGTTAGGTGTATGGTTAGGGTTGGGGGTTAGGATTGGGTTAGGAGTATCGTTAGAGTTGGGGGTTAGGATTGGGTTTGGTGTATGTTTGGTGTTGGGGATTAGGATTGGCTTCGCTGTATGGTTAGGCTTGGAGTTTAGGATTGGTTTAGGTGTATGTTTAGGGTTGGGGGCGAGGAGTGGGTTTGGTGTATGGTCAGGTTTGGGGGTTAGGATAGAGTTAGGTGTATGGTTAGGGTTGGGGGTTAGGATTAGGTTAGGTGTATGGTTAGGGTTGGGGTATAGGATTGGGTTAGGTGTATGGTTCGGGTTGAGGGTTAGGATTGGGTTAGGTGTATGGTTAGGGTTGGGGTATAGGATTGGGTTAGGTGTATGGTTCGGGTTGGGGGTTAGGATTGGGTTAGGTGTTTGGTTAGTGGTTGGGTTTAGGATTGGGTTAGGTGTGTGGTTGGTGTTGGGTATTAGGATTGGGTTTTGTGTATGGTTAGGGTTGGGGGTTAGGATTGGGTTTCGTGTATGGTTAGGGTTGGGTGTTAGGACTGGGTTTGGTGTATGGATGGGGTGGGGGGTAGGATTGGTTTAGGTGTATGGTTAGGGTTGGGGGTTAGGATTGGGTTTGCCGTATGGTTGTGGTTGGGGGTTAGAATTGGGTTAGGTTTATTGTTAGGTTTGGGGGTTAGGATTGGGTCAGGTATATGGTTAGAGTTGGGGTTTAGAATTGGGTTTGGTGCATGGTTAAGGTTGGGGGTGAGGACTGGGTTAGGTGTATGGTTGGTGTTGGTGGTTAGGAATGGTTTAGGTGTATGGTTTAGGTTGGGGATTAGGATTGGGTTAGGTGTATGGTTAGGGTTGGGGGTTTGTATTGGGTTTGGTGTATGGTTAGGGTTGGGGGTTAGGATTGTCTCAGGTGTATGGTTAGCGTTGGGGGTTAGGATTGGGTTAGCTGTATGGTTAGAGTTAGGGGTTAAGAGTGGGTTAGGTGTATGGTTAGTGTTGGGGTTTAGGATTGGGTTTGGTGTATGGTTAGGGTTGGGGGTTAGGATTGGGTTAGTTGTTTGGTTAATGGTTGGGTTTAGGATTGGGTTAGGTGTGTGGTTGGCGTTGGGGGTTAGGATTGCGTTAGATGTATTGTTAGTGTTGGGGTTAGGATTGAGTTAGGTGTATGATTTGTGTTGGTGATTAGGATTGGGTCAGGTGTATGGTTGGGGTTGGTGGTTAGGGCTGGGTTTGGTGTATCTTTCGGGTTGGGGATTAGGATTGGGTTTGGTGTATGGTTAGGTTTGGGGGTTAGGATTGGGTTAGGTGTATGTTTAGGGTTGGGGTTTAGGATTGGGTTTGGTGTTTCCTTCGGGTTGGGGGTTAGGATTGGATTTGGTGTATGGTCATGGCTGGAGGTTTGGATTTGCTTCGGTGTAAGGCTCGAGTTGGGATTTATGATTGCTTTAGGTGTGTGGTTAGCGTTGTTGTTCTGACTAAGTGTATGGTTAGGATTCGGATTGGAATTTGGCCAGGCCTGCAGCTCCCTGGATGATATCATGTTTATCGAACATAGAACATAGAACATTACAGCACAGTACAGGCCCTTCGGCCCTCGATGTTGTGCCGACCTGTCATACCGATCTCAAGCCCATCTAACCTACACTATTCCATGTACGTCCATATGCTTATCCAATGACGACTTAAATGTACCTAAAGTTGGCGAATCTACTACCGTTGCAGGCAAGGCGTTCCATACCCTGACTACTCTGAGTAAAGCAACTACCTCTGACATCTGTCCTATATCTTTCACCCCTCAATTTAAAGTTATGCCCCCTCGTGCTCGCCGTCTCCATCCTAGGAAAAAGGCTCTCCCTATCCACCCTATCTAACCCTCTGATTATTTTATAGGTTTCAATTAAGTCACCTCTCAACCTTCTTCTCTCTAATGAAAACAGCCTCAAGTCCCTTTCCTGGTAAGACCTTCCCTCCAGACCGGGCAACATCCTAGTAAATCTCCTCTGCACCCTTTCCAAAGCTTCCACATCCTACTTATAATGCGGTGACCAGAACTGTACGCAATACTCCAAGTGCGGCCACAACAGAGTTTTGTACAGCTTCACCATAACCTCTTGGTTCCAGACCTCGATCCCTCTATTAATAAAAGCTAAACACTGTATGCCTTCTTAACAGCCCTGTCAACCTGGGTGGCAACTTTCAAGGATCTGTGTACATGGACACCGAGATCTCTCTGCTCATCTGCACTCCCAAGAATCTTACCATTAGCCCAGTACTTTGCCTTCCGGTTACTCCTACCAAAGTGCATCACCTCACACTTGTCTGCATTAAACTCCATTTGCCACCTCTCAGCCCAGCTCTGCAGCTTATCTATGTCTCTGTGCAACCTACAGCATCCTTCGTCACTATCCACAACTCCACTGACCTTAGTGTCATCTGCAAATTTACTAACCCATCCTTCTACGCCCTCATCCAGGTCATTTATAAAAGTGACAAACAGCAGTGGACCCAACACCGACCCTTGCGGTACACCACAAGTAACTGGTCTCCAGGATGAACATTTCCCATCAACTACCACCCTCTGTCTTCTTTCAGCAAGCCAATTTCCAATCCAAACTGCTATATCTCCCACAATTCCATTCCTCCGCATTTTGTACAATAGCCTACTGTGGGGAACCTTATCGAATACCTTGCTGAAATCCATATACACCACATCAACCGGTTTACTCTCATCTACCTGTTTGGTCACCTTCTCAAAGAACTTTACAGAGGGATTGAACCTTGCACAGTGCTTGAATGCTGAATACTCTTCTGTGCTTCAGCCTGGAGATGGGTACAGGAGAAGCTCTCTGCTGGATCAGTCAGGGATCAGGAAAATATAGAATGATAGAATGTTATTGAAAAGGCAGAGGCCATTCAGCCCATTGTGACTCAGTGAGGAGATCCTCCTATCACTACTTCTCTCACATTTCTTACCATCAGCCCACACGTCGCAAGCAGCAGTGAGCACAGGCAGAGCCAGCTTGTGATTGGATGAGAAGGGAGCAACGAGGGAGTCACCAGGAAAACTTATTGGCCGGGCATTCGACATGGTCCAGGACTTTTGATGGGGACTGGGAATTTTGATGGGAATCAGGAATTTTGATGGTGTCCTCAGGCGACCAGGGTTTCATTGATTTTCATTCACATTCAGTTTCCTTTCTGCACCTCGGAAACTGAGTCAGCTTTTTCCTGTTTGTAGGGAGGATCTGTCCCATGCACCTTGTGAGCAAGTCGCGACTGACAGGCAAAGTTACCTTGCCCTCATCTGGATTACTCTTGTCTTTTTTGTCTGCTGCTTCACCACCTGCAAGAATGAGAACGCCACTGTTATTCCTAAGCTATTTAGGGATGGGCAGATGGCCTCATGCTCGGGAAACGCTCAGAACCATCTAGAGTCAACACGACAAACACAGACTACATTCTCAGTGAAGCCTAATAGCTGCATTGGATCAGCAAACCAGCTCATTTCGAGACTGTGGAAGAACAATGGGACTAAAATGAACTTGACTCATTTTCTTCATTGAAACTCTCGAACATGATCAAAAGAATGAAACCAAATATTTGGGGACCCAAACGTGGCTTGAATGCTTCATAGTTGTTGAACAGCAGGATTTGAATGCAAGAAGACAAGACAATACCAGGCCTTACACCAGGGGATCTCCAGCCAAGTGAGCCTGGGCTCACAAAGCTGTCAGAGTGCTCAGATCCCCAACGCATGACTGAAATGTAGGCAGATGGGATACTTCAGCTGCCTTTGCTCTGGCGGGATTGTTCTGATTTTTTTTTCACAGCAGCACTCATATGTCCCTCTTTAACAAAAGAATTTCATTGATTCATTTTCATAGAACATCTGGTGTACTTCCCCTGTGAATAGAAATTGCTCAAGGGCATCAAAGTCCTCACATCGAACTTCCCACCGATGCCCAGCTGCTCCAATAGGGACTGGCAGTGAGTTAGCTGGATATATGTCACAGATCACAAGCGCAGGGAGGTTGAAGGGGAGGGATCGCATCGGGCGAAGAACTCCAGCCCAGAACTATCCAAGCTCCATTGACTTTCCATGACTTTCCCAAACTGGGAAAATGCTCAGGGCAATGTTTAACCTTGGCAGGCCCAAAAGAAAGATGCAATAGGCTGGCCATCCTTTTAATGCCCGCCCTGTTTCCTTCTCCCAGGGAATTCAGGGGCATTCATGCAATGGGCACTGATCAGCACAATGGGTGAGAAATGAAACTAACAGGATCTGCAACGAGAGATCAGTGATAATGGGAACTGCAGATGCTGGAGAATCCGAGATAACAAAGTGTGGAGCTGGATGAACACAGCAGGCCAAGCAGCATCTCGGGAGCACAAAAGCTGACGTTTCGGACCTAGACCCTTCATCAGAGAAAGGGATGGGGACAGGGTTCTGAAATAAATAGGGAGAGAGGGGGAGGCGGACTGAAGATGGATAGAGGAGAAGATAGGAGAGGAGAGTGTAGGTGGGGAGGTAGGGAGGGAATGGGTCAGGCTGGGGAGGACAGACAGGTCAAGGGGGTGGGATGAGGTTGGGAGGTCGGAAGTGGAGGTGGGGCTTGAGGTGGGAGGAGGGGATAAGTGAGAGGAAGAACAGGTTAGGGAGGCGGGGACGAGCTCGGCTGGTTTTGGGATGCAGTCGGGGGAGGGGAGATTTTGAAGCTTGTGAAATCCACATTGATACCATTGGGCTGCAGGATTCCCAAGCGGAATATGAGTTGCTGTTCCAGCAACCTTAATGGGGGCAGGATGTACAATGGGGACATGATGTACAGTGGGAACAGGATGTTCAATGGGTTCAGGATGCACAATGGGGGCAGGATGTACAATGGGGACAGGATGTACAATGGGGACAGGATGCACAATGGGGGCAGGATGTACAGTGGGGACAGGATGCACAATGGGAACAGGATGTTCAGTGGGGACAGGATGCACAATGGGGGCAGGATGTACAGTGGGGACAGGATGCACAATGGGAACAGGATGTTCAATGGGGACAGGATGCACAATGGGGGCAGGATGTACAGTGGGAACAGGATGTTCAATGGGGACAGGATGTTCAATGGGGGCAGGATGTACAGTGGGAACAGGATGTTCAATGGGGACAGGATGCACAATGGGGGCAGGATGTACAGTGGGGACAGGATGTACAGTGGGGACAGGATGTTCAATGGGGACAGGATGTACAATGGGGACAGGATGTTCAATGGGGACAGGATGCACAATGGGGACAGGATGTACAATGGGGACAGGATGTTCAATGGGGACAGGATGTTCAATGGGGACAGGATGTTCAATGGGGACAGGATGTTCAATGGGGACAGGATGTACAATGGGGACAGGATGTACAATGGGGACAGGATGTTCAATGGGGACAGGATGTTCAATGGGGACAGGATGTACAATGGGGACAGGATGTTCAATGGGGACGGGATGTTCAATGGGGACGGGATGCACAATGGGGACGGGATGCACAATGGGGACGGGATGCACAATGGGGACGGGATGCACAATGGGAACAGGATGTTCAATGGGGACAGGATGTTCAGTGGGGACAGGATCTGCAATGGGGGCATTAAAAAAGCCGGGCTGTTGACATCACGTCAGCCTATCTGTCTTCCTGGTTTTGTTGCTGTTTCCAACACGTGTTATTCCTTTTCAGACAGTCACAGTCAATGGCAGAGTGTTGAGATGGAGTCCATATTGTCAGCCCAAAAGAAAGATCACGCTGCAGCTGAATATTCTCAGTGTGTTTACTCACTGACCCTGCAGCAGTTTGTGGAGATTGTGCACAGCCTGTCACTGCTAGTGAAACAAAACGCCTGGAGGGGAAAGGCGGGTGTATTGATAAATTCCATTCAATGCCAATGAATATTCTTATACCTACATGCAAGGCTGCTGCTGACCCCAGACCTACCTCCTGACCCGTGTTCTTCCCCAGGCTTGGGATTATCAAGTTCTTCATCAACCATTTGCGCAGGCTGCAAAGCACAGGAAAGATTTATAGAGTTACCCAGGGCATCCATTCCATTCAATTGCATACCCTAGGGCTGAAATTGCGTTCCTGTCACGCATGCCAGCACTTTGCGCATCACAGTTTCCACCCTGGCACACCCAGCAAATGAATAGGGCAGCATTCCAACTTCTCCCTCAGGGCAGAAATAAGGCTTTGTGGCAACGCTCGCCAAGGCTATTTTGAGAAAGAATTAAGTGTGTTATTGCTGGCTATTAGGGGGGACATGTCCCACACCCCACCTCAGCAAGAAGCAGTCAGAATGGTTTGGAAAGATGCAGGTGAGGAGGCAAATGCTATGCTTGTAGTCATTTGGACAACCTCTCAGAGTAGTCCTGGTAGCACAGAACCAGAGTGTGTCTGCAAAACATTTACACAGATCAGGGCAACTTGTGAGAAATAGTTACATAAATGTCGCCCACCCATTTCTTTGATATTCTTGTGGCACTGCCTGCCTCTACGTCCTCGGGAGGCAAAGGAGACTTGCCATGTCCAAAAGGACACTTCGCAATTTTCACAGAAGCACCACAGAAAGCATCCAATCTGGATACATCACGCTTGGTACAGCAACTGCTCTGCCTGGGACCGTAAGAAATTACAAAGAGTTGTGAACACAGCCCAGTCTATAACGCAAGCTAACCTTCCATCCATCAACTCCGTCTATACTTTACACTGCATGGGGAAGCAGCCAACATCATCAAAGATACCTTCCTACCCTCTCCCGTCAGGCTGAAGTTATAAACATTTGTAAACACGTACCAACAGATTCAAGAACAGCTTCTTCACTGCTCTTATCATATTCATGGCTCAATGTAATAGAACAAAATACACAATATAGAGTTTCAGCTGCAGTGAAGGTGCAGAGAGAGACCAACTCAAAAAAAGGGAGGCCCATTATCTCTCCTATATCAGATTTGATCTCACTGTGTACCTTCTCCGTAGCTGTAACTCAATATTCTGCATTCTGTTCTGTTACCTTGATGTACTTATGTAGGGTAGGATTTGTCTGGTTAGCACACAGTACAATACTTTTCACTGTATCGTGGTACATGTGACAGTAATAAACCAAATTAAACTGTCCTGATCAGTGCAGGATGAGAAGCATTGACAAGTTATGTCCTTTTTTTTCAGCAATGTCCTGTGGTTTAGCAAGACAAGTGCTCATCTCTCTGCTATCACTGGCTCACGTACACGCACCAATTTGTTTGTATTACTCTGTGGGCAGCATAGCAACACTGCCCCCACCTTCCCTCTGCCCGACTCCTGAAAGCCTGTCACTAATTCTGAGCCGGCTGGTTACACACCTGCTTTTGCACTCCTAACTCAGGAAACCATCAGTTTTGTTTTTGTTCGCTGGCTGGGTGCGTGGACCACTCCCTCACCCAGTATGTATAACCTGCTCCCCATCGCTCCTTGTTAAGGTGATGGTCAGCTCCCTTCTTGCAGTATGGTACTGGAAATGCCACTGGGCCAATAATCTGAATACCCTAACCTATGTTCTAGGTACTGAAAACAACAAATTCTGGAGATCACAGTGGGTCAGACAGTGTCCATGGGAGAGAGAGCGAGCTAACTGTGAACTCCAGCATTTGTTGTTTTCAGTACAGATTCCAGCATCTGCAGTCATTTACTCCTCTGTTCTAGGTGCACAGGATAAATCCCAACGTGGCAGATGGTAAAATTTGAATTCAATAAAAACCTTGACCTTCATAAGGTCAGAAGTGGAGATGTTTGCTGATGATTGCACAATGTTCTGCACCATTCACAACTCCTCAGATACTGAAACAGCCCGTATCCACATGCAACAAGATCTGCAGGCTTGGGTGGACAGATGGCCCTCTCCAATAAGAGACAATCTCACTATGCCCTCTTGATATTCAGTAGCATTGCCGTCACCAAATGCCCCACTATCAACAATTGATCAGAAACTGAACCAGCCTTGCCATGTAGACACTGTGGCGACAAGAGCAGGTCAGAGGCTGGGAACACTCCCAAAACCTCTCCCACCATCTACAAGGCACAAGTCAGGAGTGCGATGGAATACTCCCCACTTGCCTGGATGGGGGCAGCTCCAACAACACTCAAGAAGCACAACACCATCCAGGATAAAGCAGCCGCTTGATTGGCACCACATCCACAAACATCCCACTCCCTCCACCACCGAAACTCAGTCGCAGCAGTGTGTACCATCTACAAGATGCACTGCAGAAATTCACCAAAGATCCTCAGGCAGCACCTTCCAAACCCACAACCACCACCATCCAGAAGGACAAGGGCAGCAGATACAGGGGAACACCACCCCCTGCAAGTTCCCCTCCAAACCACTCACAATCCTGACTTGGAAACATATCGCTGTTCCTTCAGTGTC
Organism: Stegostoma tigrinum; assembly: GCF_030684315.1. NCBI lineage: Eukaryota > Metazoa > Chordata > Chondrichthyes > Orectolobiformes > Stegostomatidae > Stegostoma > Stegostoma tigrinum. Next base: position 6,897,518 of record NC_081404.1, on the reverse strand, counting down.
ACTGGGTCAGAATCCTGGAACTCGCTCCTGAAGGACAGTGTGGGTCAACACACAGCACATGGACTGCAGTGTCTCCAGGAGGCAGCTCAGCCCCACCTTCTCAAGGTGCAATTAATAAAATCACATGGTCATATAAACAACTTCTGATTCTTCGTGAAAAAGAAAATCCATCCTGTTTAGGGAAGGCAATCTTCTGTCCTTACCTGGTCTGGCTTACATGTGACCCCAGAGCCATGGGAGAGCCATGGCAATGTGGTTGACTCTTGAATACTATCTGAGCCAATAGAGGCTTGAGGGTTGTCCCTGTTGGGCTGACATCTCCATGGTTAGGCAATGGGGGAGCTCTGCCTGGATTTTACAGACAGGGGCTGATGACAGAAGCTGATAGGGTCTTTGGGCAGGGGACCCTGTTGCTGGGCCCAATCAGAGGGCCTTGATTTCAGCAGTGCCAACAGCAGCAGTGGTCGGTTAATGTGGCAGGGAGAGGCCCTGAGGCCTACAAGAGAAATTCTGAAGAAAATTTTCAGAAGAAGGGTCCAGGCCCCGAAACGTCAGCTTTCCTGCTCCTCTGAGGCTGCTTGGCCTGCTGTGTTCATCCAGCTCTACACTTTGTTATGCCACCTATAAAAGACCCTTTTATGCACACCATCCATTCAGAATTAGAACTGGCTTCAAAGTTACATGTACTAGTGCAGTGAAAAGTCTCCAAGTTGCCACTTACGGTACCACCTTAGGCACAAAGGTACCCAGGTACATGTTCTTCGGTGAAAAAGTTAAAAAAGTAAAGAAATAAAAGGTCTCGAAAAGTTCAGTTCACTGGCCCCTCTCAGGTCGTGTGGAGCACCCTCAGAGTTAGTAACACTGTGCGATGCAGCTTTGAATGCTGAGTGGGACAAATTAAACTCAGTCAAAGCATCAAAAGCCAGCCTCAGTGATGGTGACCATGACAACCGTCATCAGTTGTTAAAAAAAAACCCTGCACTCGTCCGTTAGGGAAGGAAATCTGCCATCCTTACCTGGTCTGGCCTGCGTATGACACCAGTCCCACAGCAACTCTGACATGGCTGCATAAGGCACTCAGACCACGGGCAGTTTGAGACGGGCAATAAATGTGCCAATGATACCCACAGCCCAGTAACAGAAGAGGAGGGAAAACTCTGCTGTCTTCTTCTACAGAAAGCAGGGGCTCAGGGAGCTGGTGGATCTCCCTATCCTTTGCCAATCAATTGGCTCACTTCAAGGACTTGTCCTGAGCTTGATGCCAACAAGGGTCCTGACAGCCACACAGCAGTGTGTGCCATGCCTGTGGCTGGCATTGCACCAGTGGGTGAACTATGCCTCTGGAGGTAAGGAGGCAGCCACAGAACAGGACCTCGGGTACATCGAATGCCATGAGATGCCAGCATTGTAATCTTGGCTGGGGATTTTGACCAGGCCATTGGAGATCCTCAGTACAAGAGCCAGTTAGTGAGACAATAAATCACCATGAAGCACAACATCATGGATGCATGCGCCAGCACACGCCTGGCCTTTCATGTTGCACTCATGGTGCAGAAGCAAATTCTGAGGTCAGCCCATGGGCAAGTTAACCCGGAAACATTCATCAAATGGCTACCAGTTGGGTATGGGCAGGTCATTTTCGAGGGGATATTGGCTGTTGTGCCCTGGCTCATCTCCAGCCCCTTCCCGAGCCCTCATGTCCTCCTTCTCCGAATGCTCAGATGGTGGAACACATGATGCTTGGGCTGGGTGCTCCTCGATTCCTACACTCGACACAACGGCCACCCCAGTAGCCAATGGAGTCTGATGGCTTTCTGCTGGCTCCTCCATCAACTACAGGGATATTCACGGGTCTTTTTAGTCAGCGGACGCTGGCATTTGTAAAGGGACGAGCAAAAGGGAAATTTCTGTTTTCAAGTTTTCGATATGCAGCATCTGTGGCTCTTTTGGTTTTTTGAACAGAAATTGCAGGTGCTTGTATCCTTCCCCACGAGAGATGGGACGTTACGGATTGTCCTGGATTAGTCAAGCTCAGAGACAGTGCTGTACAAACGCCTTGAGGGGTTGGAGGTGGATGGTGCTGTACAGCCCCACAACTGCCGCAATGGCGAGGGCCACGTCTCCAGCAACACATCCCCTCCCACATTGCTCAGAGCTGCCGCTGGCTTGCAGATGCATACCTGGTGGAGGGGTTGGGGGGGGTGCCGGGGTGGGGGGAATGATCCGTGAGCATCGCCAGCTTCCGATGAGATGGGCGCTCCTGCTTTCGCTGGCAGTTCAACCCCTGCTCGGGACCCGCTTTCTAACGGAGCGTCTGAGGGGAAGGCCCGAGGTCTGGAGAAGGGAAAGGGGGAGGGTGGGGCGGGGGCACAAGGAAGAAAAGTTGAACTAAACCCCACAAGGATGACAGAACGAACGCCTCCCTCCAGGAAATGAATAGGCCGGAGCATAATTCTGTGAAGAAGAAAAGGCAAAACAGAGACCAGCCAACAAACTCCGTGAACGTGGACACAAGAATCAGGAATATCCAGTCCACTGTGTTCCAGTGGTGAATAGGCCTAGCGGCCAGTCTTTATCCCTGTGGCTCCACATGCCTTTTGGGCACATGTTCTACCCATGGTGCCAGTCTTGACCTTGTAATGTGAGCTGGTAACGAGCTCCAGCACAATTACCTTTTGCGCTCCAACCATCTACTGAGCACCGTCCGTGCTTCTCCCGCTAACGGCCCTGGCGCAGCCCCAGTCAAAGCAGCATGGCTGCCAGTGGAAAGCTCCAGCATACCCAAACCCCATCAATGCCCGCCATGTGCCAGGGCCTGCAGCTACAAGAGAGTGCAATTTCAGCCCCTCCCACCCAGCACTGTCCTGGGCTTGGTCACTTACATTTTTCTTATCCTCAGAGTTCTTTTTCCTCTCACGGTTTGCCATCACGACTCCCGTTCGAAGTGTTTCATAGACTGGGTCTGAGCGGTTTGCCACAGCTTTGCGGAAAGAAGAGAAAATCAAATCAGCACCTGGTTATAATGTGTCAGCCCCACGCAGAGGCGTTCCACCCGAATACCCCGCTCTGCCTGAGCCTGTGCACAAAAACCCCCTTCGCCCTCTGTCCCCACCCTCAGTCTCCTGTAACTCCTTCCTGCCTTGGATGTATCCAGCTTCGCTCTCAAAGCTTCCCAGTCTCCTCAATCTCATCTACAGCCAGAGGCAGAGGGGGGAGTCTACGGGACTCATTGCCCCACGTGACTGTGGAGGCCAAGTCATTGCGTGAGTTTAGGACAGAGGTGTATCGGTGCTCGACTCAGGAGATCCAGCGTTGTGGGGAGAAGGCTGGAGAATGGGGTTAAGAAACGTATCAGCCATGATTGAATGGCAAAGCAGACTCAATGGGCTGAATGGCCTCGTTCTGCTCTTATGCATTATGGCCTTACGGTTGCTGGGGAAATACGTTTCTCCCAAATCCGCCGATCAGGTTTATTTATGGCCTATTATAGTATTCATATCTGTAGCCTTTATTCCTGGCCTCACGCACAGGCAGAAGTATCTCTCAACAGCCATCAAAACATGGTCATCACCCTCAAACAGCTCAACGCAGTCACTTGTCATTTCGAGAAAAATAGGGATGTCACCTTGTTCCATAGAATCAGGCCCTTCGGCCCAACAAGTCCACACTGACCCACACCCATCCCCCTAATCTACAGTCCCTGCACACTCTAGGGGCAATTTCCCACGGCCAACCCACCCTCACCTGCGCATCTTTGGACTGTGGGAGGAAACTGGAGGAGACTCACGCAGACACGGGGAGAATGTGCCATCTCCACACAGATAGTTGCCCGAGGGTAAAACTGAACCCGGTTCCTGGGCACTGTGAGGCAACAGTGCTAACCACTGAGCCACCCCACTGCCCAATCTGCCCTGATGTACAAATTCTTCCAGCATCATCCTAACCAATCTGTAGTCTTTGGATAAAATGGAGGTTCGAACTGTGCAGAGGCTCAGGTATAACAGCCAAGAGAGATGGGCAGTGACTGTAATGAGGACAGCCAGATGGACCTCATAAAATATGAGTTTCTTGATTGAAGCTGTTAACCTGGCCCAATCAGGGAGCCCTGGCTAACAGATATAAACAGGAGGGCCAGAAGTTAGCAGGAGAATGGGGTTGAGGAATTTATCAGCCATGATTGAATGGTGAAGCAGGCTTGATGGGCTGAATGGCCTAATTTCTGCTCCTGTCTTATGGCCTAATAGCAGATTCTGCTCACTGAGAGAGCTGGCTCTGAGGAAGCTGGATCGGTGTCAGGGACTCTCCATGTGTAAATAAATGGGGACTTGGTGATGGGATACCGGCCCCTGGGGAGTGATTTCAGTTAAAGACTGGAATGGAACACAATGCTCCAAGTGAGAGCTAGACAAGGCTCAGTCTAAAGGTGAATGCTTTCAAGAAGGAGTTAATTTAGTTCTTAAGGCTGAAGGGATCAAAGGACATGGGGAGGAATTGGGAAGTGGGTACTGAGAAGGACAATCAGCAATGGTCATACAGAGTGGCCAAGTGGTCTTATCCAATCTGTTTTGTATGCTTTAATATAACTTCTCTGGTTCAGAATTCAAATCCATAGCATTTTGATAGGGCATGGGCATGAACAAAACTAATTATAGATGAAAACGGTGCCAACCAATGGTGCCAGTCTCGAATCCCTGTGGAACACCGCTTCCTACTCTCTGTCGGTCTGTGTAACAAGGGACGATCCTCTTGACTGAGCACTTGCTCTGTGGCTTGGGCAGACTTCAGGCGAGGAGGACTGCTGGCTACCAGTCTGCCCTCCTAAATCAATCGAGGGGGTTTTTTTGGAAGGTTTGCAGCAGAAGATCGGGAGGAGTGGCATAGTTACTGTGGAAAGTCCATCCCCTCTCCCACTGTATATAATCGTGAGGTGCTTTGTGAAGTTAGTCATGGCCCACGTCAACTCGAGCCTCCCAGCATGCCTCAATCCCTTGCAATTTGCTGACCGACGTAGCACGTCCATGGCAGACACTATATCCCTAGCCCTGCACTCATCCCTGGCACACATGGACAACGAGGACACCCACGTCAGGCTCCTACACATCGATTACAGCTGTGCCTCCAACACCATTATCCCTTCCAGACTCATCTCAAAACTCTGTGATCTTGGTCTCAGCTCTGCCCTCTACAACCGGATCCTCAGCTTCCTGACCCACAGACTGCAATCAATGAAGATAGACAACAGCACCTCCTCCACGACAACCCTCAACACTGGCGCCCCTGCAAGGTTGCATATTCAGCCCCTTAATGTACTCGCTGTGCATCCATGACTCTGTAGCCAAATTCTGTACGAACGCCATCTACAAGTTTACTGATGACACTGCCGTGGAAGGTCGGATGTGGAAAAATGATGAGACAGAATACAAGGAGGAAATAGCGTGCCTAGTGTTATGGTGCATTGATAACAATCTGTCTCTCAATGTCAGTAAAACGAAGGAACTGATCATTGACTTCAGGAAGAAAGGAGAAGGGCACACCCCTATCCACATCAACAGAGCTGAGATGGAGAGGGTCAAGAGCATCAAGTTTCTAGGAGTGACAATAGCCAACAACCTTTCGTGGATCTCCCACGTAGCTGTGATGGTCAAGAAGGCACAACAATGCCGCTTCTTCCTCAAGCAGCTTAGGAAATTCGGCGTGTCTATAAGGACCCTCAGCACACAAAGTGTTCTATTGAGGTGTATAACAGTCTGGTACAGCGACTGCTCTGCCCAGGGCTGTAAGAAACTACAGACAGTTGTTTGCACTGCCCAGACCATCACACAAGCCAACTTCCCATCCATGGACTCCATTTACATTTCTCGATGCCATGGAAAGGCTTGCCGACATCATCACAGACCCCTGCCATCCCAGCAATGCTCTCCTCCAACAGGCAGAAGATACAGAAGCCTGAACAAATGCATCAACGGGCTCAGGAACAGCTTCTTCCCTGCTGTTGTTAGACTAATGAGTGGGCCTCTCTAACTTCAAATAATGTTGACCTTGCTCAAGATGATCGCTCCCGTACAGCTGTAACCTCCCATACCTCTTATGCCTCACTCTGTCGAACCACCTCAAGATCTGCATGTCCTTGTTTGCTATGGTCTGCTCATACTGCTCACAAAAACAAAACTTTTTACTGTACTTAGGCACATGTGACTACAATAAAGCAAATCAAATTGACTTGGTTCAAACATGGACGCCACATCTTGTGGTGAACTCTGTTCTTGTGGCTTGATAATACTGCTTCTAATTTGCTGAACTGGATTGAGTTTGGCTTTGTGAAGCACCTCCCATTTTTATTTCCTTACTTCTCTAAAGCTCCCAACCCAGATCAGGCAAGAGAGGATGTTGGTGGTGGCCAAGTGGTATTATCGCTGGGCTGTTAATCCAGAGCCCCAGGTGATATTGCGTGGACCTGGGTTTGAATCCAGCCACGGCAGACAGTGGGATTTGAATTCTAATTTTAAAAAAACATCTGGAATCAAGAGACTAATAATGGCCGTGAATCTATTGCTGATTGTTGGGAAAACCCATCTGGTTCATTAATGCTCGAGTCACGGCTCTGAGGGGCTTTGCATTTCATTCCTTACAGCACGGACTCCAGGTGAATCAGCTTGTCCTTTAAAAAGTGCCCCTGTGCCCACTGCCAGACTGTGTAGTTCAAAATAAAATGCCACTTGCAAAAGTAGTTGAAGTGGCACACCAGAACAGAGCACTTACCCAAAACCCCTCTCATGAGCAACATGCACAATGTGACCTGTTTCCGAGTGATCCACTTACAGAAAGGGAGAAGTTCCTTGATACAGGCAAACTGCTGGTTACTGTAGAGAGGTGAGCTGTATGCTCTTCGAAAGCCAGGGGGCTAGATTTAAAAGATATCTCAAGTTAGAGAGGGCATTAGTATGAACACTGGATCAATAACAAGCACCACAGAACCCCTAGAGAATGGAAACAGGTCCTTCGGCCCAACAAGTCCACGCCGACCCTCAGAGCATCCCACCCAGACCCATCCCCCTATAACCCACACACCCCTGAACACTACGGGCAATTTAGCATGGCCGATCCACCTACTCTGCACATCCTTGGGTACTACAGGGCAATGTAACATGGCAAATCCACCTAGTCTGCACATCTTTGGGCTGTGGGAGGAAACCGGAGCACCTGGAGGAAACCCACACAGACACGGGGAGAATGTGCAAACTCCACACAGCCTGAGGGTAGAACTGAACCCAGGTCCCCAGTACTGTGAGGCAGCAGTGCTAACCACTGAGCCACCGTACTGCCACGAGAAGCAAAACAGAAGACGGTAATGATTTGAAAGTGTGAGATATGAAAAATCAATGCAGGTTAAAACTTTGGACAACTTTGAGTGAGAAATTACTTCTGTTTCTCCTCATTTTCCCACTAACTATACACTGCCCCCACCGCACAGACAGTAACCTGAAGTTGTTAATGTTTTATCAGCATTGCTGCCATGGGGAGTCTGGGCATTGACCATTCACAGGGCGGAGAGAGTGTAGAGAAACAAGGCACTATGGCATCACAACATCCTTAGCCATTCACCAAACACATCCATCAACCAAACTAATAGCTCTCTAACTCCGAACACAGTGACCCTGCCCTCTGACGCTGAGCACAGTGACCCTGCCCTCTGACCCTAAGCACAGTGACTCTGCCCTCTGATGCTGAGCACAGTGACCCTGCCCTGTGACCCTGAGCACAGTGACCCTGCCCAGTAACCCTGAGCACAGTGACCCTGCCCTCTGACGCTGAGCACAGTGACCCTGCCCTCTGACCCTGAGCACAGTGACCCTGCCCTCTGAATCCCAAGCATGGAGGGTCCCCCTAGAGCACTGAGCCTTTGGCTCTGAGGTATCTCCCTCAACACCTCCATAACCCCAGAGACCTGGATCTTCAAAGTCATCAGAGATTAGTCATTAAGAGAGTAGACGGTGAAGAGAACGGGAGACTTACAATCTTGCCAAAACATCTTTGAAACTCCACATAAGACTGGCAGTGATGGTGGATGTTCGTTTTGCAATTTTTGCACCTTAAGCCGAATTTGTTGTTCACTGCAAGGCAAGGATTTGTCAACAATTAACATTAAAGTCAGAGTTTGGAAATCGAGCAACTCCACGTTTGGATTTAAAGAAATGGCAAGCAATGGTGAAAGAAATCACGTTATCCTCACACATGCATCGACAGCACACAAGCAACATCAAAAGGTTTGTGCGTGGAATGCAGATTGAGGAAGGTTAACTATTTGTGCTGGACATCAAGCCCGTGCTGAATGAGAATGGGCCGGATGGAGGGAACGATGCCGTTCTGACCAGAATAAAGTGCAGCGCAGAACGTAGTGTCAGCCGTGAGGCTGAGGCCGATTGGTGAAGGGCGGCGATAAAATGCAGCTACAGCCAGGGGCAAAACGAAAGTGCTATGGATCAGTGTCAGCTCCGGCTTGGGGCGCGCACACACACACACTCACACACACTCACACGCGCGCGCACATGCACGCACACACACACACATGCACACACACTCACACACACACACACGCGCGCACACACACACACTCACACAGACACTCTCTCACACACAGACACACACTCTCTCACACACACACACACACACACACACACACACTCACTCACATACACTCATACACACACTCATACACTCACATATACACACACACTCACATGCACACACATTCACACACACACACACACTCTCACACACACATTCACATACACACACACACTCTCACACACACACGCTCATACACACAACTCACACATACACCCACACACTCATATACACACACACACTCACTCACACACACACACACTCACACACACACACATTCACATACACTCACACACACTCACATGCACTCTCACACACACACACACACACTCACACATACACACATTCACATACACTCACACACACACACTCACACACACTGACTCATACACTCACATACACACAAACACACACCCACAGATACACACACACAAACACTCACACTCACATACACACAAACACACACCCACAGATACACACACACAAACACTCACACTCACATACACTCATACACACACACACATTCACATACACTCATATACACTCACAGACACACATACACTCACACACACTCACAGACGCGGATACACTCACACACACTCACACACATACACTCACACACACTCACACACATTCACATACACACACACAGACGTTCATATACGCTCACAGACACACACACACTCACATACACTCACACACACACAGAAACACATTCACACACTCACACACACGCACACACACTCACACGCACATACACTCACATACACACACACACACACACACAGACTCACATACACTCACACACTCACACACACACACTTGCACAAACACACACACGCTCACATACACTCACACACACACACCTACACTTACACACACACTCTCAGACACACACACACATTCACATACACTCACACGCACACATATTCACATTCACTCACACACACACACACTCACACACACAATCATACACTCACATATACACACACACACACAGACACTCACACATTCACACTCACTCACTCGCACACACACACTCACACACACTGACTCATACACTCACATACACACAGACACACACTCACAGATACACACAAACACTCACACTCACATACACTCATGCACACACACACATTCACATACACTCACACACACACACATTCACATACACTCACACACACACACTCTCACATTCACATACACTCTCTCACACACACACACACATACACTCACACACACATTCACATACACACACACACTCACACACACAGACACACACACATACACTCACATACATGCACACACACTCACATACACTCACACATACACACATTCACATACACTCATACATACACACACACAGTCACATGCACAGACATTGACACACACACACACAAACTCCCTCACACACACATTCACACACACACTCTCACACACACATTCACATACACACACACACACATTCACATACACACACACTCACACATTCAAATACACTCTCTCACACACACACACACACTCACACACACACATTCACACACACACACCCACACACTCATTCACATACACTCACACACACACATTCACATACACTCAC
>NC_081404.1:6867293-6874793 GCF_030684315.1 Stegostoma tigrinum | reverse complement strand
CAGATACACACAAACACTCACACTCACATACACTCATGCACACACATACACTCACACACTCTCACACACACACACACTCACACACACACATTCACATACACTCTCTCACACACACATTCATATACACTCACACACACACACATTCATACACACTCACACACACACACACACATACACACACTCTCACACACACACACATACACACACTCTCACACACACACATTCATATACACTCACACACACACACACTCTCACACACGCACACACACATTCACATACACTCACACACACATTCACATACACACACACTCACACACACACACACAGACACACACATACATGCACACACACTCACATACACTCACATACACACATTCACATGCACTCACACACTCACTCATACACTCACATACACACACACACTCACATGCACACACATTCACACACACACACATTCACATACACTCACACACACGCTCATACACACACAGACCCACACACTCACTCACACACACACACATTCACATACACTCACACACACACAATACGCACATGTACACACTGACACACACACACTCACACACACATACACTCACATACATGCACACACACTCACATACACTCACACATACACACATTCACATACACTGATACACACACTCATACACTCACATACACACACACACTCACATGCACACACATTCACACACACACACACAAACTCTCTCACACACACATTCACATACACACACACTCACACATTCAAATACACTCTGTCTCACACACACACATTCACATACACTCACACACACACACACGCTCATACACACACACTCACACACACACACCCACACACTCATATACACACACACACACACACACACACCCACACACTCATATACACACACACACATACACACACACACACACACATTCACATACACTCACACACACACATTCACACAAATTGACTCATACACTCACATACACACAGACACACACTCACAGATACACACAAACAAACACTCACTCACATACACTCATACACACACACATTCACATACACTCACACACACCCACACACACGCATACGCTCAAACACACGCACACACTCACACACACGCACACACACACATGCACTCACACACATTTACTCACACACATTCACATACACTCACTCACACACACACTCACACACGTTCATATACGCTCACAGACACACACACACACACTCACATACACTCACACACAGACACACATTCACATACACACACACACAAAGTCACACACACACATTCACACACACGCACACATACTGACACGCACATACACTCACATACACACACACACACAGACTCACATACACTCACACACACACACACACAAGCACAAACACACACACGCTCACATACACTCACACACACACTCACCTACACTTACACGCACACACATTCACATTCACTTACACACACACACAATCATCCACTCACACTCACACACACACACTCACAGACACACAAACACTCACACACGGAGACACACACACAAACACTCACACACGGAGACACACACACTTACACTCACACACACACTTACACTCACACACACACACACTCACACACACACACACTCACACACTGACTCATACACTCACAGACACAAACTCACAGATACACACATTCACTCACACTCACATACACTCATACACACACACACTCACAGACACAGATACACTCACACACACTCACACACCCTCACACACACGCACACACTCACACACGCACACACATACTCACACACACTCACACTCACACACATTCACATACACTCACACACACACTCACACACGTTCATATACGCTCACAGACACACACACACACTCACATACACTCACACACACACATTCACATACACACACACACAAAGTCAAACACACAAAGTCACACACACACATTCACAAACACACGCACACACACTCACACGCACATACACACACACACACACACACATAGACTCACATACACTCACACACACACACACACACACACACATAGACTCACATGCACAAACACACACACTCTCACATACACTCACACACACAATGATCCCCTCACATACACACACACACACACACTCACAGACACACACACAGAGATGCACACACAAACACTCACACACTCACACTCACACACACACTCACTCACACACACACATTCACAACACTCACACACACACATTCATAACACTCACACACACACACACATTTACATACACTCACACGCACACGCACACACATATTCACATTCACTCACACACACACACACTCACACACACACAATCATACACTCACATACACACACACTTACACACACACACACACACATTCACACACACACACTCACTCACACACAAACACTCACACACACTGACTCATACACTCTCATACACACAGACACACACTCACAGATACACACAAACACTCACACTCACATACACTCACACACTCTCACACACACACATTCACATACACTCTCACACACACACATTCACATACACTCTCACACACACACATTCATATACACTCACACACACACACATTCATATACACTCACACACACACATTCATACACACTCACACACACACACACATACACACACTCTCACACACACACACATTCATATACACTCACACACACACACACTCACACACACACATTCACATACACTCTCTCACACACACATTCATATACACTCACACACACACACATTCATACACACTCACACACACACACACACACACATACACACACACACATACACACACTCTCACACACACACACATACATACACTCTCTCACACACACACATACATACACTCTCACACACACACACTCACACACGCACACACACATTCACATACACTCACACACACATTCACATACACACACACTCACACACACACACACTCACACACACAGACACACACATACATGCACACACACTCACATACACTCACATACACACATTCACATGCACTCACACACTCACTCATACACTCACATACACACACACTCACATGCACACACATTCACACACACACACACACACACACACATTCACATACACTCACACACACGCTCATACACACACAGACCCACACACTCACTCACACACACACACATTCACATACACTCACACACACACACAATACGCACATGTACACACTGACACACACACATACACTCACATACATGCACACACACTCACATACACTCACACATACACACATTCACATACACTGATACACACACTCATACACTCACATACACACACACTCACATGCACACACATTCACACACACACACACAAACTCTCTCACACACACATTCACATACACACACACTCACACATTCAAATACACTCTCTCTCACACACACACACACACACACACACACATTCACATACACTCACACACACACACACGCTCATACACACACACTCACACACACACACCCACACACTCATATACACACACACACACACACACACATATACACACACACACACACACACACACACATTCACATACACTCACACACACACACTCACACAAATTGACTCATACACTCACATACACACAGACACACACTCACAGATACACACAAACAAACACTCACTCACATACACTCATACACACACACACACACACATTCACATACACTCACACACACCCACACACACGCATACGCTCACACACACGCACACACTCACACACACGCACACACACACATGCACTCACACACATGCACTCACACACACTCACATACACTCACTCACACACACACTCACACACGTTCATATACGCTCACAGACACACACACACACTCACATACACTCACACACAGACACACATTCACATACACATACACACAAAGTCACACACACACATTCACACACACGCACACATACTGACACGCACATACACTCACATACACACACACACACACAGACTCACATACACTCACACACACACACACACACAAGCACAAACACACACACGCTCACATACACTCACACACACACTCACCTACACTTACACGCAAACACATTCACACTCACTTACACACACACACACAATCATCCACTCACATTCACACACACACACTCACAGACACACACACACTCACACACGGAGACACACACACAAACACTCACACACTCACACACGGAGACACACACACTTACACTCACACACACACTTACACTCACACACACACACACTCACACACTGACTCATACACTCACAGACACAAACTCACAGATACACACAAACACTCACACTCACATACACTCATACACACACACACTCACAGACACAGACACACTCACACACACTCACACACACGCAAACACTCACACACCCTCACACACACGCACACACTCACACACGCACACACATACTCACACACACTCACACTCACACACATTCACATACACTCACACACACACTCACACACGTTCATATACGCTCACAGACACACACACACACTCACATACACTCACACACACACATTCACATACACACACACACAAAGTCAAACACACAAAGTCACACACACACATTCACAAACACACGCACACACACTCACACGCACATACACACACACACACACACACATAGACTCACATACACTCACACACACACACATAGACTCACACACACACACACTCACACAAGCACAAACACACACACTCTCACATACACTCACACACACACAATGATCCCCTCACATACACACACACACACTCACAGACACACACACACACAATGATCCCCTCACATACACACACACACACACACACACACACTCACAGACACACACACACACAGAGATGCACACACAAACACTCACACACTCACACTCACACACACACTCACTCACACACACACATTCACAACACTCACACACACACATTCACATACACACACTCATACACTCACACACACACACACATTCATATACACTCACACGCACACGCACACTCTCACACACGCACACACACATTCACATACACTCACACACACATTCACATACACACACTCATACACTCACACACACACACACATTTACATACACTCACACGCACACGCACACACATATTCACATTCACTCACAAACACACACACACACTCACACACACACTTACACACACACACACATTCACACACACTCACTCACACACAAACACTCACGCACACTGACTCATACACTCTCATACACACAGACACACACTCACAGATACACACAAACACTCACACTCACATACACTCACACACTCTCACACACACACATTCACATACACTCTCACACACACACATTCACATACACTCTCACACACACACATTCATATACACTCACACACACACACATTCATACACACTCACACACACACACACACACTCTCACACACACACACATTCATATACACTCACACACACACACACACTCTCACACACGCACACACACATTCACATACACTCACACACACATTCACATACACACACTCATACACTCACACACACACACACATTTACATACACTCACATGCACACGCACACACACACACAATCATACACTCACATACACACACACACACACACATTCACACACACTCACTCACACACAAACACTCACACATACTGACTCATACACTCTCATACACACAGACACACACTCACAGATACACACAAACACTCACACTCACATACACTCACACATAAACACATTCACATACAGTCATACACACACTCATACACTCACATAGACACACACACTCACATGCACACACATTCACACACACAAACTCTCTCACACACACATTCACATACACACACACACATTCACATACACACACACTCACACATTCAAATACACTCTCTCACACACACACACACACACATTCAAATACACACACACTCACACATTCAAATACACTCTCTCTCTCACACACACACACACACTCACACACTCACACATTCAAATACACTCTCTCTCACACACACACACACACTCACACACTCACATACACTCACACACACACACAGACACACAATCACATACACACACACAAAGTCACACACACACAGACACACAAAGTCACCCACACACATTCACACACACACACGCACACACACTCACACGCACATACACACACACAGACTCACATACACTCACACACTCACACTTGCACAAACACACACACGCTCACATACACTCACACACACACTCACCTACACTTACACACACACTCTCACACACACACATTCACATTCACTCACAGACACACACACTCACACACACACATTCAAATACACTCTCTCTCATACACACACACACACACTCTCTCTCTAACACACACACACACACATTCACATACACTCACACAGTCTCACACACACACACACGCTCATACACACACACACACACTCATATACACACACAATCACACACACACAGTCACACACACACACACTCACTCACACACATTCACATACTCTCACACACACACACACACACTCACAGACACACTCACACACACACACATGCACTCACATGCACTCACACACACTCACATACACTCACATGCGCTCACATGCACTCTCACACACACATACACTCACACATACACACATTCACACACACACACACATTCACATACACATTCACATACACTCACACACTCTCACACACACTCACACACACATGCTCATACACACACACACCCACACACTCACTCACACACACATTCACATACACTCAAACATACACAATACGCACATGTACACACTGACACACACACACACACACTCACACATATACACTCACACACACACACTTACATACACACACACACATTCACATACACACACACACACATACACTCACATACATGCACACACACTCACATACACTCACACATAAACACATTCACATACAGTCATACACACACTCATACACTCACATAGACACACACACTCACATGCACACACATTCACACACACACACACAAACTCTCTCACACACATTCACATACACACACACACACATTCACATACACACACACTCACACATTCAAATACACTCTCTCTCACACACACACACACACACGCACACACACATTCACATACACTCACATACACACACTCTCACACACACACACACGCACACACACATTCACATACACTCACATACACACACTCTCACACACACACACACTCTCACACACACACACATACACACACTCTCACACACACACACACATTCATATACACTCACACACACACACTCTCACACACGCACACACACATTCACATACACTCACACGCACATTCACATACACACACACTCACACACACAGACACACACATACACTCACATACATGCACACACACTCACATACACTCACACACACACAGTCACATACATGCACACACACTCA
>NC_081404.1:6857293-6859793 GCF_030684315.1 Stegostoma tigrinum | reverse complement strand
ACACACACACACACACACACACATTCACATACACTCACACACACACACTCACACAAATTGACTCATACACTCACATACACACAGACACACACTCACAGATACACACAAACAAACACTTACTCACATACACTCATACACACACACACACACACATTCACATACACTCACACACACCCACACACACGCATACACTCACACACACGCACACACTCACGCACACACACACATGCACTCACACACATGCACTCACACACATGCACTCACACACTCACTCACACACACACTCACACACATTCATATACGCTCACAGACACACACACACACTCACATACACTCACACACATTCACATACACACACACACAAAGTCACACACACACATTCACACACACGCACACATACTGACACGCACATACACTCACATACACACACACACACAGACTCACATACACTCACACACACACACACACACACAAGCACAAACACACACACGCTCACATACACTCACACACACACTCACCTACACTTACACGCAAACACATTCACACTCACTTACACACACACACACAATCATCCACTCACACTCACACACACACACTCACAGACACACACACACTCACACACGGAGACACACACACAAACACTCACACACTCACACACGGAGACACACACACTTACACTCACACACACACTTACACTCACACACACACACACTCACACACTGACTCATACACTCACAGACACAAACTCACAGATACACACAAACACTCACACTCACATACACTCATACACACACACACTCACAGACACAGATACACTCACACACACTCACACACACGCAAACACTCACACACCCTCACACACACGCACACACTCACACACGCACACACATACTCACACACACTCACACTCACACACATTCACATACACTCACACACACACTCACACACGTTCATATACGCTCACAGACACACACACACACTCACATACACTCACACACACACATTCACATACACACACACACAAAGTCAAACACACAAAGTCACACACACACATTCACAAACACACGCACACACACTCACACGCACATACACACACACACACACACACACACATAGACTCACATACACTCACACACACACACATAGACTCACATACACTCACACACACACACACACACACATGCACAAACACACACACTCTCACATACACTCACACACACAATGATCCCCTCACATACACACACACACACACACACTCACAGACACATACACACACAATGATCCCCTCACATACACACACACACACACACACACACACACACACACACACACACACACACATACACACAGAGATGCACACACAAACACTCACACACACTCACACACACACATTCACAACACTCACACACACACATTCACAACACTCACACACACACACACACACACACACACACACACACACACACACATTCACATACACTCACACACACTCACAGACACACACACAAACTCACAGACACACACACACTCACACACGGAGACACACACACTTACACTCACACACACACTTACACTCACACACACACACTCACACACACTGACTCACACACACTGACTCATACACTCACAGGCACACACTCACAGATACACACAAACACTCACACTGACACACACTCATACACACACACATTCACATACACTCACACACACTCACAGACACAGATACACTCACACACACTCACACACACGCATACACTCACACACCCTCACACACACGCACACACTCACACCCGCACACACATACTCACACACACTCACATACATTCACATACACTCACACACACACTCACACACGCACACACATACTCACACACACTCACACTCACACACATTCACATACACTCACACACACACTCACACACGCACACACGTTCATATATGCTCACAGACACACACGCACACTCACATACACTCACACACACACACACACAAAGTCAAACACACAAAGTCACACACACACATTCACACACACACGCACACACACTCACACGCACATACACTCAAAGACTCACATACACTCACACACACATGCACAAACACACACACGCTCACATACACTCACACACACACACTCACCTACACTTACACACACACATTCACATTCACTCGCACACACACACACACACACACACACACACAATGATCCCCTCACATACACACACACACACACACACACACACACACACACACAAACACTCACACACTCACTTACACTCACACACTCACGTACACTCACACATACACATGCACACACACTGACTCATACACACTGACTCATACACTCACATACACACAGACACACACAAACACTCACACTCACATACACTCATACACACACACACATTCACATACACTCACACACACTCACAGACACAAATACACACACACACTCACACACATGCATACACTCACGCACACTCACACACACGCACACACACAC
>NC_081404.1:6844793-6847293 GCF_030684315.1 Stegostoma tigrinum | reverse complement strand
CACACACACACTCGCATACACTCACACACACTCCCACACATTCATGTACGCTCACAGACACACACACACTCACATACACTCACACACACACACACAGACACACATTCACATACCCACACAAAGACACACAAAGTCACACACACACATTCACACACACACACGCACACACACTCACACGCACATACACACACACACACACACACATAGACTCACATACACTCACACACACACACATAGACTCACATACACTCACACACACACACACACACACACACACACATGCACAAACACACACACTCTCACATACACTCACACACACACAATGATCCCCTCACATACACACACACACACACACACTCACAGACACACACACACACAATGATCCCCTCACATACACACACACACACACACACACACACACACAGAGATGCACACACAAACACTCACACACACTCACACACACACTCACTCACACACACACATTGACAACACTCACACACACACATTCACAACACACACACACACACACACACACACACACACACACACATTCACATACACTCACACACACTCACAGACACACACACACACTCACAGACACACACACACTCACACACGGAGACACACACACTTACACTCACACACACACTTACACTCACACACACACACTCACACACACTGACTCACACACACTGACTCATACACTCACAGGCACACACTCACAGATACACACAAACACTCACACTGACACACACTCATACACACACACATTCACATACACTCACACACACTCACAGACACAGATACACTCACACACACGCATACACTCACACACCCTCACACACACGCACACACTCACACACGCACACACATACTCACACACACTCACATACATTCACATACACTCACACACACACTCACACACGCACACACATACTCACACACACTCACACTCACACACATTCACATACACTCACACACACACTCACACACGCACACACGTTCATATATGCTCACAGACACACACACACACTCACATACACTCACACACACACACACACAAAGTCAAACACACAAAGTCACACACACACATTCACACACACACGCACACACACTCACACGCACATACACTCAAAGACTCACATACACTCACACACACATGCACAAACACACACACGCTCACATACACTCACACACACACACTCACCTACACTTACACACACACATTCACATTCACTCGCACACACACACACACACACACACACACACACACACACACACACACACACAATGATCCCCTCACATACACACACACACACACACACACACACACAAACACTCACACACTCACTTACACTCACACACTCACGTACACTCACACATACACAGTCACACACACTGACTCATACATACTGACTCATACACTCACATACACACAGACACACACAAACACTCACACTCACATACACTCATACACACACACACATTCACATACACTCACACACACTCACAGACACAAATACACACACACACTCACACACATGCATACACTCACGCACACTCACACACACGCACACACACACACTCGCATACACTCACACACACTCCCACACATTCATGTACGCTCACAGACACACACACACTCACATACACTCACACACACACACACAGACACACATTCACATACCCACACAAAGACACACAAAGTCACACACACACATTCACACACACACACGCACACACACTCACACGCACATACACTCACATACACACACACACAGACTCACATACAGTCACACACACACACACTTGCACAAACACACACACGCTCACATACACTCACACACACATTCACCTACACTTACAGACACACACACACACATTCACATTCACTCACAGACACACACACTCACAGACACACACATTCACATACACTCACACACACACACACATTCACTCTCACACACACACACACATTCATATACACTCACACATACACTCTCACACACACGCATTCACTCTCTCACACACACACTCACACACATATGCACACATACACACTGACACACACTCACACACAATATGCACATGTACACACTGACACACACACACACACACATACATATACACTCACACACACACACACACACACACACACACACTCACATACACACACATACACTCACATACATGCACACACACTCACACACACAGACACTCACATACATGCACACACACTCACATACACTCACACACACACACATTCACATACATGCACTCACATTCACATACAGTCACACACACATACACTCGTACACACACTCATACACTCACATACACACACACATTCACATACACACACACATTCAAATACACTCTCTCTCATACACACACTCTCTCTCTCTCTCTCTCACACACACACACACACACATTCACGTACACTCACACATTCTCACACACACACTCACAGACACACTCACACGCACACACATTCACATAC
>NC_081404.1:6812293-6819793 GCF_030684315.1 Stegostoma tigrinum | reverse complement strand
ACGCACACGCACACACATATTCACATTCACTCACACACACACACACACTCACACACACACAATCATACACTCACATACACACACACTTTCACACACACACACATTCACACACAAACACTCACACACACTGACTCATACACTCTCATACACACAGACACACACTCACAGATACACACAAACACTCACACTCACATACACTCACACACTCTCACACACACACATTCACATACACTCTCACATACACACATTCACATACACTCTCACACACACACATTCACAAACACACGCACACACACTCACACGCACATACACACACACACACACACACATAGACTCACATACACTCACACACACACACACACACACATAGACTCACATACACTCACACACATACACACACACACACACACACACACACATGCACAAACACACACACTCTCACATACACTCACACACACACAATGATCCCCTCACATACACACACACACACACTCACAGACACACACACACACAGAGATGCACACACAAACACTCACACACTCACACTCACACACACACTCACTCACACACACACATTCACAACACTCACACACACACACATTCACAACACTCACACACATTTACATACACTCACACGCACATGCACACACATATTCACATTCACTCACACACACACACACACTCACACACACACAATCATACACTCACATACACACACACTTTCACACACACACACATTCACACACAAACACTCACACACACTGACTCATACACTCTCATACACACAGACACACACTCACAGATACACACAAACACTCACACTCACATACACTCACACACTCTCACACACACACACATTCACATACACTCTCACATACACACATTCACATACACACACACACAAAGTCAAACACACAAAGTCACACACACACATTCACAAACACACGCACACACACTCACACGCACATACACACACACACACACACACACACATAGACTCACATACACTCACACACACACACATAGACTCACATACACTCACACACACACACACACACACACACACATGCACAAACACACACACTCTCACATACACTCACACACACACAATGATCCCCTCACATACACACACACACACACTCACAGACACACACACACAGAGATGCACACACAAACACTCACACACTCACACTCACACACACACTCACTCACACACACACATTCACAACACTCACACACACACACATTCACAACACTCACACACACACACACATTTACATACACTCACACGCACACGCACACACATATTCACATTCACTCACACACACACACTCACAACACTCACACACACACACACACACACACACACACACACACACACACACACTCATATACACACACACACACACACACATTCACATACACTCACACACACTCACAGACACACACACACACTCACAGACACACACACACTCACACACGGAGACACACACACTTACACTCACACACACACTTACACTCACACACACACACTCACACACACTGACTCACACACACTGACTCATACACTCACAGGCACACACTCACAGATACACACAAACACTCACACTGACACACACTCATACACACACACATTCACATACACTCACACACACTCACAGACACAGATACACTCACACACACTCACACACACGCATACACTCACACACCCTCACACACACGCACACACTCACACACGCACACACATACTCACACACACTCACATACATTCACATACACTCACACACACACTCACACACGCACACACATACTCACACACACTCACACTCACACACATTCACATACACTCACACACACACTCACACACGCACACACGTTCATATATGCTCACAGACACACACACACACTCACATACACTCACACACACACACACACAAAGTCAAACACACAAAGTCACACACACACATTCACACACACACGCACACACACTCACATGCACATACACTCAAAGACTCACATACACTCACACACACATGCACAAACACACACACGCTCACATACACTCACACACACACACTCACCTACACTTACACACACACATTCACATTCACTCGCACACACACACACACACACACACACACACACAATGATCCCCTCACATACACACACACACACACACACACACACACACAAACACTCACACACTCACTTACACTCACACACTCACGTACACTCACACATACACAGTCACACACACTGACTCATACACACTGACTCATACACTCACATACACACAGACACACACAAACACTCACACTCACATACACTCATACACACACACACATTCACATACACTCACACACACTCACAGACACAAATACACACACACACTCACACACATGCATACACTCACGCACACTCACACACACGCACACACACACACTCGCATACACTCACACACACTCCCACACATTCACGTACGCTCACAGACACACACACACTCACATACACTCACACACACACACACAGACACACATTCACATACCCACACAAAGACACACAAAGTCACACACACACATTCACACACGCACACACACTCACACGCACATGCACTCACATACACACACACACCGACTCACATACAGTCACACACACACACACTTGCACAAACACACACACGCTCACATACACTCACACACACACTCACCTACACTTACAGACACACACACACACATTCACATTCACTCACAGACACACACACTCACAGACACACACATTCACATACACTCACACACACACACACATTCACTCACACACACACACACATTCATATACACTCACACATACACTCTCACACACACGCATTCACTCTCTCACACACACACTCACACACACATATGCACACATACACACTGACACACACTCACACACAATATGCACATGTACACACTGACACACACACACACACATACATATACACTCACACACACACACACACACACACACACTCACATACACACACATACACTCACATACATGCACACACACTCACACACACAGACACTCACATACATGCACACACACTCACATACACTCACACACACACACATTCACATACATGCACTCACATTCACATACAGTCACACACACATACACTCGTACACACACTCATACACTCACATACACACACACATTCACATACACACACACATTCAAATACACTCTCTCTCATACACACACTCTCTCTCTCTCACACACACACACACATTCACGTACACTCACACATTCTCACACACACACTCACAGACACACTCACACGCACACACATTCACATACACTCACACACACACTGACTCATACACTCACATACACACAGACACACACTCACAGATACACACACACAAACACTCACACTCACATACACTCATACACACACACATTCACATACACTCACACACACACACATTCACATACACTCACACACACACACGCACATGCATACACTCACACACACTCACACGCACACACACACATACACTCACACACACACACTCACACACACTCACATACACTCACACACACACACACAGACACACACACAAAGTCATACACAGACACACAAAGTCACACACACACACACACACACACACACACACACAGACACTCACACGCACATACACACACTCACACACACACACACACACTTGCACAAACACACACACGCTCACATACACTCACACACACACTCACCTACACTTACAAACACACTCTCACACACACACATTCACATTCACTCACAGACACACACACTCACACACATTCACATTCACTCACAGACACAGACACACACACACACACACACGCACACACTCACATACACTCACACACACACACACACACACACTCACAGACACACACACACTCACACACGGAGACACACACACAAACACTCACACACGGAGACACACACACTTACACTCACACACACACTTACACTCACACACACACACACTCACACGCACACACTCACACACACAAACTCACAGATACACACAAACACTCACACTCACATACACTCATACACACACACACTCACAGACACAGATATACTCACACACACTCACACACACGCAAACACTCACACACCCTCACACACACGCACACACTCACACACGCACACACATTCACATACACTCACACACACACTCACACACGTTCATATACGCTCACAGACACACACACACACTCACATACACACACACACACATTCACATACACACACACACAAAGTCAAACACACAAAGTCACACACACACATTCACAAACACACGCACACACACTCACACGCACATACACACACACACACACACACATAGACTCACATACACTCACACACACACACACACACACATAGACTCACATACACTCACACACATACACACACACACACACACACACACACATGCACAAACACACACACTCTCACATACACTCACACACACACAATGATCCCCTCACATACACACACACACACACTCACAGACACACACACACACAGAGATGCACACACAAACACTCACACACTCACACTCACACACACACTCACTCACACACACACATTCACAACACTCACACACACACACATTCACAACACTCACACACATTTACATACACTCACACGCACATGCACACACATATTCACATTCACTCACACACACACACACACTCACACACACACAATCATACACTCACATACACACACACTTTCACACACACACACATTCACACACAAACACTCACACACACTGACTCATACACTCTCATACACACAGACACACACTCACAGATACACACAAACACTCACACTCACATACACTCACACACTCTCACACACACACACATTCACATACACTCTCACATACACACATTCACATACACACACACACAAAGTCAAACACACAAAGTCACACACACACATTCACAAACACACGCACACACACTCACACGCACATACACACACACACACACACACACATAGACTCACATACACTCACACACACACATAGACTCACATACACTCACACACACACACACACACACACACACATGCACAAACACACACACTCTCACATACACTCACACACACACAATGATCCCCTCACATACACACACACACACACTCACAGACACACACACACACAGATGCACACACAAACACTCACACACTCACACTCACACACACACTCACTCACACACACACATTCACAACACTCACACACACACACATTCACAACACTCACACACACACACATTCACAACACTCACACACACACACACATTTACATACACTCACACACACACACACTCACACACACACAATCATACACTCACATACACACACACTTTCACACACACACACATTCACACACAAACACTCACACACACTGACTCATACACTCTCATACACACAGACACACACTCACAGATACACACAAACACTCACACTCACATACACTCACACACTCTCACACACACACATTCACATACACTCTCACATACACACATTCACATACACTCTCACACACACACATTCATATACACTCACACACACACACATTCATACACACTCTCACACACACACACATACACACACATATACACACACACACACACATTCACATACACTCACACACACACACTCACACAAATTGACTCATACACTCACATACACACAGACACACACTCACAGATACACATAAACAAACACTCACTCACATACACTCATACACACACACACACACACACATTCACATACACTCACACACACCCCCACACACGCATACGCTCACACACACGCACACACTCACACACACGCACACACTCACACACACGCACTCACACACATGCACTCACACACATGCACTCACACACACTCACATACACTCACTCACACACACACTCACACACGTTCATATACGCTCACAGACACACACACACTCACATACACTCACACACAGACACACATTCACATACACACACACACAAAGTCACACACACACATTCACACACACGCACACATACTGACACGCACATACACTCACATACACACACACACACAGACTCACATACACTCACACACACACTCACCTACACTTACACGCACACACATTCACATTCACTTACACACACACACACAATCATCCACTCACACACACACACACACACTCACAGACACACACACACTCACACACGGAGACACACACACAAACACTCACACACGGAGACACACACACTTACACTCACACACACACTTACACTCACACACACACACACTCACACGCACACACTCACACACACAAACTCACAGATACACACAAACACTCACACTCACATACACTCATACACACACACACTCACAGACACAGATATACTCACACACACTCACACACACGCAAACACTCACACACCCTCACACACACGCACACACATTCACATACACTCACACACACACTCACACACGTTCATATACGCTCACAGACACACACACACACTCACATACACACACACACACATTCACATACACACACACACAAAGTCAAACACACAAAGTCACACACACACATTCACAAACACACGCACACACACTCACACGCACATACACACACACACACACACACATAGACTCACATACACTCACACACACACACACACACACACATAGACTCACATACACTCACACACATACACACACACACACACACACACACACACATGCACAAACACACACACTCTCACATACACTCACACACACACAATGATCCCCTCACATACACACACACACACACACACTCACAGACACACACACACACAGAGATGCACACACAAACACTCACACACTCACACTCACACACACACTCACTCACACACACACATTCACAACACTCACACACACACACATTCACAACACTCACACACATTTACATACACTCACACGCACATGCACACACATATTCACATTCACTCACACACACACACACACTCACACACACACAATCATACACTCACATACACACACACTTTCACACACACACACATTCACACACAAACACTCACACACACTGACTCATACACTCTCATACATACAGACACACACTCACAGATACACACAAACACTCACACTCACATACACTCACACACTCTCACACACACACACATTCACATACACTCTCACATACACACATTCACATACACACACACACAAAGTCAAACACACAAAGTCACACACACACATTCACAAACACACGCACACACACTCACACGCACATACACACACACACACACACACACATAGACTCACATACACTCACACACACACATAGACTCACATACACTCACACACACACGCACACACACACACACATGCACAAACACACACACTCTCACATACACTCACACACACACAATGATCCCCTCACATACACACACACACACACTCACAGA
>NC_081404.1:6722293-6804793 GCF_030684315.1 Stegostoma tigrinum | reverse complement strand
TTTTGTTGTTGTCTTTAAAGAAAGCACGGATTCATTCTGAATTTCATGGAAAATCAGGATTATTTTAACAGGAAGAATTGGAGAAAAACTTACTAATTTTTATAATTTTAGGAATATTCGTTGTCAGAGGAGGAGAAAACAGTCTTCCTTCAACCAATATATGCACATCAGATAGCTCATAAATGAGCAATTCCTCAAATATATGTCCCCATTCAGTCTACCCGTTTGGTTCAAAAAACTGGCCAACACAAAAATTAAATAGATGCTTGACTCACATGCTGGCAATAAAGGAACAGAACAATTATAAAATGATTTTTTATCAAAGCCATGCAGAAATAAAAAATATCCAAACACATTTTTACCACAGGCAATATATAATTTAATGGCTTAAGATAATGTTTATATAAAGTTAGACAGATTTGTACTGTAAGTATTGACAAGCAAATGCACGATGAATAATTTTATTTGCACATGAACAAAACGTTAAAAATTTTGTTGAAAACCTATAAAGGAACTGCAAGTTGTTAAGTTTCTCGACTGAGGGTCCATGCTGAATCTGGTCCAGCCTCACACTCTGATTCAACGCTGAACCAAAGAAGAAAAACATCAGATTTGTGGCACCTCACTGACTGACCTAGTCTGTACCAACAACGTCAGAAATGCGCAGAACAGAGATTAAACCTGGACACAAATTTACCTTGTGATCTTCTGCTTATATCATTGAATGCTATACCTGTTTGGGTCTTAATTCTAAAATGGTGTCAACTTACATTACTAAGACAATAATGTTTGGTTCCTCTAACTTCAGTTCCATGAAAAAAAGGAAAATCAAATAACCCAATTCGAATCGAGCTGGTTGAAATACGCAAATTGAAGTAATAAACTGTATCTTTCATAATTTGTGAATCTTGAAGAGACATTGTAAAGCTAATTAAACATGTGCTTTAAAGTGGGAGAAACAAACCAGCAAACGCAACTAACAGTTGTGGAAGAAATCTAAACGGGCGCAATGAGGTCATTTTGAAATGACGACACTAGATAATGTACAATTCAACCATAAAACGGCCAAAGAATCCTGGCCTCATGCTGCACCGCTAGAGGAAGCTCAGAGAGGTTTCTCTCAGTTGATTCCAGGTACAGAGGGGAGGTGGACTAGGTTGGGCCTGTACTCATCGGAGTTCAGAAGAATGAGAGACAACTTTTGAGAAACATAAAGATTCTGAGGGGACTTGACAGGGTATATTTGGAAAGCTTGTTAATGACCAAAAGGGCCACTTGGTTGAAGGGCAATTAGGGATAGACAACAAACATTGGTCTTGCCTATGATGCCCACATCGCATAAAGCGAGAAAAGTACTGACCGAACAGAGATTAGAATTAAGGAATAAGGGATGAATGAAATATGAGATAAAATCAACAGGGAGAAACGAATTTTAGGGGAAACCCGAAACCCTAAACCCTCCAACCCTACAGCTAACCCTAACCCTTACCCGAAACCTAATCCTAACGCTATCACCCGAGCACAACCTGACCCTAATCCTAACCATGACCCTGACACTAGCTCTAAACATAACTCTAGCCCAACCCAATCCCAAGCCCGAAACGTAATCCAAGCCCCAACCCTAACCTTAACCC
The DNA here is from genome assembly GCF_030684315.1 of Stegostoma tigrinum. NCBI lineage: Eukaryota > Metazoa > Chordata > Chondrichthyes > Orectolobiformes > Stegostomatidae > Stegostoma > Stegostoma tigrinum. Next base: position 6,803,159 of record NC_081404.1, on the reverse strand, counting down.
TAACCCTATCCAAGCCCCAACCCGAAACGACACTCTAACCATAACCATAATCCTTGCCCAATCCCTAACGGTAACCCTAGCCCTAGCTTAGCCCTAACCCTAAACCTAACCCTAACCCTAACCCCAGCCCTAACCTAAAGCCTCTCCTGGACCCAGCCCCTGCCCTAACCCTAGTCTTTACCCTAACCCTAACCCTAACCCTAAACCCCGTCCAAACCCTAACCCTAACCCTAGCCCTAAACCCCGTCCAAACCCTAACCCTAACCCTAACCCTAGCCCTAAACCCCGTCCAAACCCTAACCCTAACCCTAGCCCTAACACTTACTCCCCACCCAAATCCTAACCCTAATCCTAACCCTTACCCCTACCTACACCCTATCCCTAACCCTAGCCCATACCCCCACCCATACCCTAACCCTAGCCATAGCCCTAGCCCAATCCTTAACCCTAACCCTAAAAATCTGCCCCAACCCAAGCCCTGGCACTAAAACTAATACTAACCCTAACCTAACCCAAACCCTTAACCTAGACCTTGATCTAACCCTAACCCTAGCCCTAACCCAAACCCTTCTCCCGCCCCGAAATGTCAACTTTCCTGCTGCTCTGATGCTGCCTGGCCTGCTGTGTTCGCACAGTTCCACACTGTTGAGGGCATCATATGATCGGAAAGATGTAAATGTATTGGACAGAGTGCAGAAGCGATTTACAAGAATGGATCCAGGGATGAGCAACTTCAGAGATGAGGACAGATTGACGTTGGGACTGTTCTCCTCAGAGAGAGGAAGGAGGAGACAACATTGGATAGAGGTTTTCAAAATCATGAATGGGCTGGTTCGAGTAAACAGGGAGAAGCTGTTCCTGCTTGTAACAGGAACATGAATGAGACAGTGTAGGTTTAAAGGGATCTGCAAATGAAGCAAGGGTGATGAGGAGATCTGTTTTCACCCAGTGAGTAGTTAGGGTCTGGAGTGCACTGCCTAGAAATGCTGGGGAGGCAGGTTCAATTGAAGCATTCAAGAGAGGCACTGAATAATTAGTTGCATAGTAATAAATATCATCATCAAATATCACAGAACCCCTACAGTGTGGAAACAGGCCCTTTGGCCCAACAAGCCCACACCGAACCTCAGAGCATCCCACCCAGACCCATCCCCCTATAACTCATTTAATCACACATAGGCCAACCCACCCTAACCTGCACAGCTTTGGACTGTGGGAGGAAACCCACGCAGATACGGGGAGAATGTGCAAACTCCACACAGACAGTCACCTGAGGCTGGAATCGAACCCGGGTCCCTGGCACTGCGAGGCTGCAGTGCCACCCACTGAGCCAACCCCAAAATAAGAGCCAGACATGGAAGCTTCCTGCCAGAATTTAAAGCATTTGAAAACACAGCCAGTACGGGGATTGACCCTTCGTGTTATTAGCACCACAGTCTAACCAACCAGCGCACTACGAGTGTGACTCTGCATTACAGAGCAGTTATTCAGCCAGCTGAGCTAAGTTACTCAGCAAAGAGAACTGGACACACCCCACATGGGGCTCAAACCCACAGTTCTTGGCTTAGGATGTCAATGCCTTATCTATTAGGGCCACTGGGGCTCCACATGCAAGGACATGGGGGAAAAGGGATTGACACTAGATGTTTGTTGATGAGCTAGTGCAGGCACAGAGGGAGCTATCTGCTCTCTGGGAGTTGAGTGGAGGCTGGATGACGGATTATATTGAAAGTTGTGTTGGGGGTATGGCTGATCATGAGGAAGGAAACTGTAGATGACAAGAAGGAATCAACAGGCTAGTCTGATCGGCAGAAAATGGCAAAAGGAATTCAATTCCAAGAAGTCATGCATTTGGGAGGATAAAAAAGATGAGGGAATTGTAAAGCAGGCATTCGGTGCTCTTGCCTTTGTTGGACAGTACATTGAGTATAGGAGTTGGGAGGGTCATGTTGTGGCTGTCCAGGACATTGGTTCGGACACTTTTGGAACACTGCATTCAATCCTGGTCTCCCTGCTGTAGAGGTAACAAGGTGTAGAGCTGGATGAACACAGCAGGCCAGGCAGCATCAGAGGAGCAGGGAAGCTGATGTTTTGGGCCTAGTCCCTTCTTCAGAAAATGAAGAAGGATGGGTGCTATAGGCTGCTATGGGAAGGATGTTGTGAAATTTAGAAGAATTCAGAAAAGATTTATAAGAATGTTGCCGGGGTTGGAGGGTTTGAGCTACAGGGAGAGGCTGGATAGACCAGAGCTATTTTCCCTGGAACGACGGAGGCTGAGGGGTGACCTTATAGAGATTTATAAAATCATGAGGAGCATGGAGAGGGTGAATAGACAAGGTCTTTTCCCCAGGGTGGGGGAGTCCAAAACTAGAGGGACATAGGTTTAAAGTGAGAGGGGAAAGATTTAAAAGGGACCTGAGGGGTAACTTTTTCACACAGAGGGTGGTGCGTGTATGGAATGAGCTGCCAGAGGAAGTGTTGGAGGCTGGTACAGTTACAGCATTTAAAAGGCATCTGGATGGGGACATGAATAGGAAGGGTTTAGAGGGATATGGGCCAAATGCTGGCAAATGGGACTGGATTAATTTTAGGATATGTGGTCAGCACGGATGCGTTGGACCGAAGGGTCAGTTTCCATGATGTACAGCTCTGTGACTTCTGAAAAGTGTAAAGGAACAGATGGGCCCTGATTGGTTTGTTCTCGGCGAAGTTTAGCAGGACAAGCAGTTAAGGTGCTTAGGGAGGCATACAGGATACTTTATATTATTGGCCTAGAGCCAGAGTTAAAGGGAAGGCCTCAGGGATTGTGTAAAACATTAGTTAGAGATAGCTAGGGTCAGTGGACAGTTCCTGTCACTATATTCCAGCTGACGCGTGACCACACACATTCTCAAAGATGTTACCAGGACTGGAGACTGGCAGCAAAAAGGAAATGTTGCCTGGGCTGGTGATGTTAGTTTTTAAATTTGTGACCAACCTGTTCAGAAATGTTATGGCACACCTCTGGAGCAGCTGGAACTTAAACCCAGGCCTCCTGGTCCAGAGGCAGGTACATTACCTTAGTGTCACAAGAGCCCTACTCGGCTGGAGTTGTGTCCTTTGGCAGGGCCCAAACATTTTAGACAAGCTCAGTGATCAGCTGGCTGGCTGTTGAAACTTTTTAGCTCACTGTCTGACTTCTCATTAATGTAGAGAGTGAAGTTTTGAATCCCGCTAAGTGAATTATTTCACGAAAGGTCTCATTTCTGACCTGTTATTAAACCAAATTTTTTCCACTTTATTCATTCATGGGATGAGGGCATCGCTGGCTGTGCAGCATTTATTGCCCATCCCTAATTGCCCAGAGGGCAGTTAAGAGCCAACCACATTGCTGTGGGTCTGGAGTCACATGTAGGCCAGACCAGGTAAGGATGACAGATTCCTTCCTTAAAGGGCATTAGAGAACCAGATGGTCCCTTCCCCACAATTGGCAACGGATTCGCTGTCATTAAATACTCAATTCCAGAATATTTTCTTTAAAATTTGGATTCAAATCCCACCATGTCAGATGGTGGGATTCAAGCCCAGGTCCCCAGAACACTATCCGGGTCTCTGGATCAACAGTCCAGCAACAATACCACTCAGCCATCACCTGCCCCTTGAGGGTGCGAGTGGTTCTGCCCTTTCTGCCAAAACGCCTCAGGGATCAGCTCATCCACACCCTATAGATTGCCAGCACAATTGATCGAAATCAGCTCCGAAAGCATATAATCAACTGTGTGAACTCTGCCAATCAGCCAACTCTGAAAGAGCCATATCTTTGACATGCTTTAGCCAGCTCATCTGCTTAGCTATATTCTCAAAACAAATGAAAAATGCCTCTGCATTTCTTTCATCAAAACAGCTTCCCATTGGACCCTCCACTGGAATGAAATCCTTCTACATCTGGATTCCCAGTGGACACAAGAGTACCGTTCAATTTTAGCTCCAGTCGCTCAAAGCGTATCTCCTTTTTCGCTTCTTTTTTCACTCCTGCCTCTCTCTTTCTTTTCCTTTCCCTTTTGCAACACTAGCTCCAGCCTCTTAAATGCTATTTCTATATCTGCTTCCTCTCTTTGAAGAACTTCCCCTGGCTCTTGTGCGAAATTTGAGCAGGAACGCTTTCCTTTCCAGCTGAAAATGTGCCAGGCTCCTCACCTTATCTTGGTCTGTCTTTACTTGCCCCCCCCCACCCCACCACCACCCCCCACTCCTGCCCCCTCTGGAACTCACAACCTGTGGCCTAATGTCAAACAGCAAGTATCACACCTCATCCAATAGCTGTGTCTTGGGCATTTATTTTAAAGAATCATAATGCTAGTACCCGGGTCAGGAGTATAACCTTTACCTTAATTCATAAGAAACTTCTCCTCTGGTCAATTTGATGTTAAACCATTCGGCTATGACACGTTTCTGGCTTTGTGTTATTCCTCTCGAATTCCCAATCATATGTTAAACTGAAGAAATATACTGTATTCTTCTAGCTCCCACCCGTGCACCGGTGACAACCGCTGGGTGCCGGGGGTGGACAAGGTTAGACGTCACATGACACCAGTTGATAGTCACCGCACCTGACAAAGGAGCCAAGCTCCGAAAGATTGCGATTTCAAATAGTACGGGGGGTGTTCGGTCCACTGGCCTTTATTGGTCAGTTTACATTGAGTGTAGGAGCTGGGAGGGGCATGTTGCAGCTGGACAGGACATTGGTTAGGGCCACTTCTGGAATATTGCATTCAATTCTGGTCTCCCTGCTACAGGAAGGATGTTTTGAAACTTCAAAGAATTCAGAAGAGATTTACAAGGATGTTGCCAGGGTCGGAGGGTTTGAGCTACAGGGAGAGGCTGAATTGGCTGGGGCTATTTTCCCTGGAGCATCGGAGACTGAGGGGTGGCTTATAGAGGTTTGCAAAATCATGAGGGGCATGGATAGGGTAAATAGACAAGATCTTTTCCCCAGGGTGGGGGAGTCCAAAACTAGAGGGGCATAGGTTTAAGGTGAAAGGAGAAAGATATAAAAGGGACCTGAGGGGTAACTTTTTCACACAGAGGGTGGTGCGTGTATGGAATGAGCTGCCAGAGGAAGTGGTGGAGGCTGGTACAGTTACAGCATTTAAAAGGCATCTGGATGGGTACATGAATAGGAAGGGTTTATATGGGACAAATGCTGGCACATGGGATGAAATTAATTTAGGAAATCTGGTCAGCACAGATGGGTTGGAATGAAAGGGGTGTTTCTGTGCTGTACATCTCTATGATTCTATGACTCTCTCTGTCACACTGACCCTCAGAGCGAGACTTGCCATTGTAACACTGTCTCTGTCACACTGAGGCACGATAAAAACCAGTTGGTCCTGTCGGATTTCTTTGCCCTGTTGTGATACTGGGTGGAGCGCGATGCTTGGATTAACTGAGTACAAACAGTCCCTCACAGAGTCGTTGATTCAGTAGCGGCGGCTGGAGTGGAGACATCGGATCTGATTGAGGCTGTGTCACAGCCCTCCTGGTATTCTCCACCAAAGCAACATTCACACAGCAGCAACTGTGGGAAATGATGAATGGGAAATAAATCTGTGGTTTGCATGAGGCTGACAGGTGATGGAGCATCCAGCTGGCTCTCAAATGTCACAAAGTGGTGGAAGTGGACATGCTTTCAGAGTAACTTTGGATTGCCTGCCAGTGATTGAGTTTCATCGGGCAGATATTTTCTCTCTCTCTCTATATCTCAAAACTTCCCTCCGGGAGACGCAGGCTGGGGAGGGAAAAGGCTGGAATATCTTCCAAAAATAGGTTGTGAAAAGGAGAATCTTTGAAGGATAGGAGTCGTCCATAATGAGAATTATCTTGGCTGGACTGAATGTTACCCCTTCGTTGTCTGGGGTGGCACGCTGTCTCACAGCACCAGGGACCTGGGTTCAATCCCACCCTCGGGTGACTGTGTGGAGTTTGCACATTCTCCCTGTGTCTGCGTGAGTTTCCTCCGGGTGCTCCGGTTTCCTCCCACAGTCCAAAGATGTGCAGGTTAGTGTGGGTTGACCATGCTAAAGTGCCACATAGATTAGATGGGTTATAGGTGGAATGCTCTGAGGGTCAGCATGGACTTGCTGGGCCAAAGGGTCTGTCCCCACACTGTAGGGATTCTATGAACTTCTTCATAGCATTCTACTCATTATGGAATTTCACACAAACTTAAAGCACATCAGACCTTTCAGTCTGTCCACACTTGGTCTAGTTTTAAAGAGCTGCTCATTTAGCCTCATTCATCTCCACAGTCTTTCGGGTACTTACCTGAGACATACTTTATCCCGTTTCGCAGCCCCTGTACGCCACAGCCTCGTCACAACGGCTCAGTACCTGCTGTTTGTCATGTCCAACCTTGTTGAAACTGCCAGTTGAGAGTTGACTAACTTTTTCCAAGCATTCGAGTGTGACTGAACCCAGCGAATAATGTCATTTGTCGGTGAACGCACACTAGGTCTGCCTTGCGATTGACTGTCCCTCACATCCCCACACCCTGATCCTGCTCATTGGAAGGAATTCCTGAAGCATGGGATGTCGGCACATGCTCACTTGGAAGCACATTGCAAACACATTGCAAGGCCAAAAATAGTCAACAAAGGGATTATTTACTTTCTTGCTTGACAGACAGGAACAGTTCGGCAGCATATTTCTAAATATAACATCATTCGCACCTCTACTTTGCATCTTGCCATACCCCAGCTCAATAAGTAGCTCTCTCACCACAAAGTCTGAAGGACACGGGCTCTGATCCCCATACCGAGGCTCAAGCAGCTATGCAGTGCTGTTAGGGTGCTGCATTGTTGGACGTACTGTCTTTCAGCAGAGATATTAAACCTGCTGCCCTCCCCTCAGTCAACATCAGATCAGCCAGACTGTCTTGTTTGTGGGAGCTGAGAACTAGAGTCCCTACAGCATGGAAACTGGCCCTTCAGCCCAACAAGTCCACACTGACCCTTAGAGCATCCCACACAGACCCCTAAACACTACAGGCAATTTAGCACGGCCAATCCACCTAATCTGCAGATCATTGGGCTGTGGGAGGAAACCCACGCAGACATGAGGAGGACGTGCAAACTCCCCACAGACAGCCACCTGAGGGTGGGATTGAACCCAGGCCCCTGGGGCTGTGAGGCTGTAGTGCTAACCACTGAGCCACCACGCTGCCCAGCTTGCTGTGCAAGAATTTGCTTCCTCCATAAGGACAGCAATTTCAGTGCAATACTTGTTTTCAAAGCCCTACATGGCCTCACTCCACCTCATCTTTGTCTTCTCTTCCAACCCCACAATGGCCTGTGACCTCTGCATTCCTCTATTTTGGACCTCCAACCACGGCAGACAGCAAAATATTGAATTCAAACAAAATCTGGAATTAAGAGCCGAATGATGTCCATGAAATCATTGTTCTAAAACCCAGCCTGGTTTATTAATGTCCCTTAGGGGGCGAAATCTGCCATCCTTACCCAATCTGGTTTACGTGTGAGTCCAGACACACAGCTCTGTGGTTGACAGTGAACTGCCCTCTGAACTGGCCTCACAAATTCGTCAAACTGTGAAGAAGTCTCAGCAAAGGAATGAAACTGAATAGATTAGCCAGTATCAACCAAAGCACTGGAAACAATGATGGCAAAAACAGCCCTGTGGACCCTGCAGAGTCCTCCTCACTAACATCTGGGGGTTAGCGCTAAAACTGGGAGAGCTGTCTCACAAACTAGTCAAGCAACATCCTGACATAGTCATCCTCACAGAATCGTACCTCACAGATAATGTCCCAGACACCACCGTCACCATCCCTGGATATGTCCTGTCCCACCGGAGTCCTCAACATTGACTCTGGGCCGCATGAAGTCTCATGGCTTCTGGTTAAACATGAGCAAGGAAACCTCCTGCTGATTACCATATACCATCCTCCCTCAGCTGGTGAATCAATATGCCTCCATGTTGAACAACACTTAGAGGAAGCACTGAGGATGGGCACAAAACGTACTCTGGGTGGGGGATGTCAATGTCCACCACCAGGAGGGGCTCGGCAGCAGTACTACTGATTGAGATGGTCGGGTCCTAAAGGAGCGAATTGGTTTGTGCTGATGGAAGGGCTGAGAGACACAATAAAGACTGTAGCTGATCCACTTGCTACGATAATTGATGGGGCTCACAGAAAGGGCACGTGAATTGTCAAAGCGGCCGATTTGGCTTTCAACTTATGTGAGCTGAGCATAAGGCGAGAGTTAAGTGGCCCGTGCAGGGTCAAAGTGAGGAGGCAATTTGCGGCAAGGATGGAGGGCAAATGAGCTTCTGAAAGCCACCCTATTGTCCTCATCTCCACCTTGCCCCTTCGCCCTGTGATTCCCCTCAAAATAAAACTCACCAGCTCATCATCTCTGCCCCTCGTGGTTTCACTCAGGGGCAATCTCTCAGATCCAGGTTTCCTGCATTTTTCTGAAGAAGAGTTTAGGCCCGAAACGTCAGCTTTCCTGCTCCTCTGATGCTGCTTGGCCTGCTGTGTTCATCCTGCTCCACACCTTGTTACCTCTTTCCTTCTCTAAAGTTGGTTTTTGGCAAGAATTGATATGGTTACATTGGGCAGAATCTAACAGGGGCCTGGACGAGATGGGCAATGGTGGGGCGGCATGGTGGCTCAGTGGGTGGCACTGCAGCCTCACAGCGCCAGGGACCCGGGTTCAATTCCAGCCTCGGGTGACTGGCTGTGTGGAGTTTACACATTCTCCCTGTATCTGCGTGGGTTTCCTCCCACAGCCCAAAGATGTGCAGGTTAGGTGGATCGGCCGTGAGAAATAGAGGGTTCCTGGGATGGGGTGGGATGGGGTGGGGTGGGGTGGGGTGGGTGGGATGCTGCTTGAGAGGTCAGTGCAGACTTGATGGGCCTAATGGCCTCGTTCTGCACTGTAGGGAATCTGTGATAGTTACTTGTCCTGGAAGCATTTGTGAAATTCTGTTCCACTGTAGTACTGGCCTTCAGAATTGTGATGTTTAACAGGAGCTAGTACAGTTTGCAGCTTTGATAATGGACAGCACTAGGGCTGGGGTCCTGGACAAGGGCAGACAGCATTCAGGCTGATCTCTCCTCACAAACGTATTGTACCCCTTCAGGCCAAAGAGCCTGAAGTTTATGGCCAGTGAATGGTCACTCTGTAAAGGGCCTGTGATGAAACTGGGAAGGTGTTCTCTGAGGGTGATAAAGCGAAAGGTCTCTTCCTGTGCTGTAGACTCATATGACTTGATAGTGCCCCTTGGAAAGAGCTTAACTTTTTCTCCCTGAGGATTTGCAATTGTGTCACTTTCATTTCCAGATTGTGCCCGTCAGAGGGCATTACTGCTGGGAAATGCCAGCTTTCACTTTTGCAAACCACCCAGGTGGACTGCAAAAGGGTTAAAATGCCTTTGCCCAGGGAGTGGGCAGCCTGTGGGAGTCTCTGCCACAGAAAGTGGTTGAGGCCAAAACGTTGAACGTTTTTGAGAAGGAGTTAGCTGACCACAAGATCCAGGGAAAAAGCTGGATCAGGGCACTGAGGTGGGTGATCGATTATGACCATGTTGAATGGCAGAGTGGGCTCGAAGGGCCGAATGGCCTCGCCCTGCTCCGATTTGCTATGTTTCTATGTTTTCACAAAGGGAAAGAAACCACCTGCCCCATCGTCCGCTGCCACCCCTCACCCCCACAACAGCCACTGATGTTGCTGTGAAATTCACAATCCCCTAGCTCAGCCAGCCCTGGGATCCTTCCTACTAAATTTGTCACTTTCCCAATTGGTTTGTTAGGAATGTCACCATCCGGACCTACCATCTGCCATCCCTGTTTCCATCAGGAGCTGACAATCAACTGGTAGAGATGTTGTTGGCCGTATCAGTGTGAGTATGCGAAAGGGGGAGTGGGCAGTGGGCAGTTTTCTGGGTCACATTGGCATGACAGGAGGAGGCCCCTGGCTGTCCGGTCATTCGGGAAGGGAAGACAGATTGAAAGGCGAGTGGGTTTGTGTACGTGTGGGATAGACACGCTCCATTCCTCAACAGGTTGTTCTTACAAAGGCAGTAGCAGCTTTGACATAACCCCGAGCAGCTGAGCAGCTGGAATAGCGCACACAGTCAGCAGAAAACCTGAAACCCAGCCTGAGTTTAATAGGAGGATGCACCTTTGTCAAGATCACTTACAGTCAATACAGGAGGCACTGGGCCTGAATTAAACAGGGCAGAGGTACTTAACACAGATAATGTATGCCATGCACTCATGTTAGAATACACCAAGCTGTCTACCATTGAACTAGTAACTGCTTCTTCTGCTGCCAAGCACTATGTGTTAACTCCATCCTACCTGGGTTATAGCTCGTACATACATCAATGTACGTGAAGGTCCAATAAACCACATGGTATCAGCTGTCACTCTGCACCAAATGAATGGAACAGATCTTGTTACATGTGAACACAGCCTGCTTCAGTATCTGAGGAGTCACAGATAGTGCTGAACATTGTGCAACCATCAGTGAACATCCCCACTTCTGACCTTATGATGGAGGGAAGGTCATTGATGAAGCAGCTGAAGATGGTTGGGCCTGGGACACTTCCCTGAGGAACTCCTGCAGAGACGTCCTGGAGCTGAGATGACTGGCCTCCAGCAGCCACGACCATCTTCCTGTGTGTCAGGTATGTCTGCAACCAGCAGAGAGTTTGTCCCCTGATACCCATTGAGTCCAGTTTTGCTGGAGATTCTTGATGCCACGCTCGGTCGAATGCAGTCTTCATGTCAAGGGCTGTGGCTCTTGAAATTCAGCTCTTTTGTCCATGTTTGAACCAAGGCTGTAATGAGGTCAGGAGCTGAGTGGCCCTGGCGGAATCCAAAATGGGCGTCACTGAGCAGGTTTTGGCTGAGCAGGTAGATGCCAATGATGTAACTGTACTGGAACAGCTTGGCCAGGAGAGCAGCAAGTTCTGGAGAACAAGTCTTCAGTCCTATTGCCGGGATACTGTCAGGGCCCATAGCCTTTGCAGTATCCAGTGTCTCCAACCGTTTCTTGATATCATGTGGAGTGAATCGAATTGGCTGAAGACTGGTATCTGTAATGCTGGGGACCACTGGAGGAGGCCGAGATGGATCATCCACTCGGCATTTCTGGCTGAAGATCGCTGATGACAATGACCGCAAACGAATGGCCAGGACCCTCAGGTTGGTTGAGGAAATGTTCTCCTAAACCTTTGTGAAGTTTTTAACATATTTTTCAGTGCTTTAGAGCTCATATTTTTCCATCTAAACACTTCTTGATCAGTACAAACAGTGTGTGCAGGGAGCAAGAGGTCTCCTCAAATGACCATGACTTTGATTAGCAGGTAGCAGAACGGACCAGGGCCTCAGACAAGCACCTTAAGATCACTCAGTTCCTCTGGGCTTCCTCATGTCCTGCTGTTCACTGAGTCATTATGAATCTTTCATTTCAAAACACTACAACACAAACATCTCACTGCCATGAGCATTTTTTTTCTATTTCATTGCAAAAATATACTTTATTCATAAAAAAAATTTCCTGTACATACACAGTTGCTGAAGCAGTTCTGTACAGACTACACTTGAAGGGCAAACAAAACATTGGAATCTGACATTCCCTACAGCTCAAAAAAAAGCATTTCTAACGTATACATTGAGGTACCAACAGGGTCTGAAAGCTGAGCCGTCCCCCATTTACCTCCGACTGTGGTCTTTCCCCACTGCGCCTTGGCTTTAATGTGCCCCTCAGCACATAGTCCTGGACCTTGGAATGTGCCAGTCTGCAAGAGTCAGTCAAGATCAACTCCTTGCTCTGGAAGACCATAGAGTGTCTTTCACCAATTTGATGGTGCTCCAGGCTGAAGTTTTTCTGTGGTGTAGTAGTCTATGTTTGCCTCACCGTGCGACCTGGGGAACAGCCTGCAGAGCACAGAGACCCGAGTCATGGAGCTGTTCAGGACAAACCTCAACAAGCACCACTGCATCTCTCTTCCATGAGTGACTATCCATATACAGCACCAGTTTTTGTGATACTGAGGGGTGACCAAGCAATCACACACTCCTCTAAATTGTGTGCTTCTTTGGAAATACAAGTTCCAACTTCTCCTTGGTAGTGGAAAGAACCAGAAGAAACACGTGGGTCATTCCAAAACGGGTGGCAGCATGATTCCTGCAGCGCTGCAACACAAGCAGCACGGTGAACAATGCCAGCTCCCCATTATTTTCCATTTCCTGGCCAATGGGAGCAAAAAGTCATGGAAAATTCATTTTCAACAGAGCCCTGTGCAGATGGCACCCTCTAGTGGTGTGTTGACCTGCTGCATGTCACTGACAGCTGAACACTGCAGCAGTCAAACTTCAAATGTGGCTAACACCATCAAAAATACAGGCACAAACTGTGAAATGCAAAGAAATAGCTCTAAAAAATCTTTGTATCCTTGTGTAGGACTGTCTCTGTCTCTAAATCCATCCTAAGATCCTGAAACAAACATTTGCAAAAAGGCATTGATAAAGGCAAGTGATAATGGGAACTGCAGATGCTGGAGAATCCAAGATAATAAAGTGTGGAGCTGGATGAACACAGCAGGCCAAGCAGCATCTCAGGAGCACAAAAGCTGACGTTTCGGGCCTAGACCCTTCATCAGAGAGGGGGATGGGGAGAGGGTGCTGGAATAAATAGGGAGAGAGGGGGAGGCAGATCGAAGGTGGATAGAGGAGAAGATAGGTGGAGAGGAGGCAGACGTGTTAAAGGGGCGGGGATGGAGCCAGTAGAGGTGAGTATAGATGGGGAGGTAGGGAGGGGATAGGTCAGCCTGGGGAGGACGGACAGGTCAAGGGGGCGGGATGAGCTTAGTAGGTAGGAGATGGGGAAATGGCAGCTAGATGTGGGAGGAGGGGATAGGTGAGAGAAAGAACAGGTTAGGGAGGCGGGGATGAGCTGGGCTGGTTTTGGGATGCAGTGGGGGAGGGGGAGATTTTGAAGCTTGTGAAGTCCACATTGATACCATTGGGCTGCAGGGTTCCCAAGCGGAATATGAGTTGCTGTTCCTGCAACCTCCGGGTGGCATCATTGTGGCACTGCAGGAGGCCCATGATGGACATGTCATCAAGAGAATGGGAGGGGGAGTGGAAATGGTTTGCGACTGGGAGGTGCAGTTGTTTATTGTGAGCCGAGCGGAGGTGTTCTGCAAAGCGGTCCCCAAGCCTCCGCTTGGTTTCCCCAATGTAGAGGAAGCCACACCGGGTACAGTGGATGCAGTATACCACATTGGCAGATGTGCAGGTGAACCTCTGCTTAATATGGAAAGTCATCTTGGGGCCTGGGATGGGGGTGAGGGAGGAGGTGTGGGGGCAAGTGCAGCACTTCCTGCGGTTGCAGGGGAAGGTGCCGGGTGTGGTGGGGTTGGAGGGCAGTGTGGAGCGGACAAGGGAGTCACGGAGAGAGTGGTCTCTCCGGAAGGCAAACAATGGTGGGGATGGACAAATGTCTTTGGTAGTGGGGTCGGATTGCAGATGGCGGAAGTGTCGGAGGATGAAAGGCAATCTTCCTTCCAGGCATCTGTCCAGATGTGACAAGTGGATTGATGTATCCCTTTGGCTTGCAGATCTGGAGAGCCAGTAAATTCTAACAGTTTCCCCACTAGCATTCATGAATTCCACGTTGCCTCGGTTTGGCAATACAGTATGAGCTGTGGGAATACTTGAACAGGCTCAGACTGATTCACTGCCACCCAAATCCACTCCTGGATGGGTTTCACCACTGTGTATGCTGCAGCACAGCCTTTAGTCCCTCAGCTCAAGGGCTGGGTGAAGTATGGAAGTTGAGATTATCAGCTGTTTTACTGAATGGACGTCGGCCTAGGGTTCTGGCCACCTGCAGTTGAACGTTTGAAGCTGCACCTGCAGGGACACGGAGCATTGACACAGTCCCACCACTCATGAGAATGGAGGGGGTTGTAAAAAAGAAACACTACTAACTTTAACAGAGATAGTAGGAACTGCAGATGCTGGAGAATCCGAGATAACAAGGTGTAGAGCTGGAGGAACACAGCAGGCCAAGCAGCATCAGAGGAGCAGGAAAGCTGACATTTCGGGCCTAGATCTTTCTTCAGAAATGGGGGAGGGGAAGGGGTTTCTGAAATAAATAGGGAGAGAGGGGGAGGAGGATAAAAATGGATAGAGGAGAAGATAGGTGGAGAGGAGACAGACCAGTCAAAGAGGCCAGAATCTCTGAACCAAGGGTCAAGTGGGCTAACAGTATATTACAACAGAGAACTTGACCTTAGATTCATGAAGATGGGAACTCTTTGGAAACTTGTGGACTACCTGAATGTATTTATGAAAAATAACTTTTAAAATGTTAGCGGTATTGGAGCTATATTCCACCCAGCCAGCAGAGACAGGACCATCCAAGTCAGAAGGAAGTTCCTGGTAACCAGGGAAATACAGAACCAGGGGCTCATGGTCTAAGGGTAAGGGGTTGGCCATTTGGGACTGAGATGAGGAGAAATGTCTTCTCCCAGAGAGTGGGGAGCCTGTGGAATTCTCTCCACAGAAAACGGTTGAGGCCAAAACATTGAATGTTTTCAAGAAGGAGTTAGATATAGTTCCTAGGGTGAAAGGGATCAAAGGATGTGGGGAAGAAAGCAGGAACAGGGTATTGAGTTGGATCAGCCATGATCATATTGAATGGCTGAGCATGTTCGAAGGGCCGAATGGCCTCCTCCTGTTCCTATTTTCTATGTTTTGATGTTAGAATACAACCACACCAGTCGTATGCTGGGAAGATGGTGGCATATTGGTTATGTTGCTAATGCTGTGAACTCATGGGTTCAAATCCCACCACAGCAGCTGAGGAAACTTAATTTCAATTCATAAAGTCTGGAATTGGTAGCTTCAGTGATGGTGACCGTGACCACTGTCATCCATTACCGCAAATCCATCTGGTTCTCTAGTGCCATCCTTAGGGAAGGAGACTGCCATCCTTATCTGATTTGACTTACATGTGACTCCAGACCCACAGCCCTGTAGTTGATTCTTAACAGCCCTCTGAAACAGCTGAGCAAGTTGCTCAGTTCAAGGGCAATTAGGGATAGACAAAAAAAAATGCTGGCCTTGCCGGGGATGCCCATATCCCATGAAGAAAGGGTTGGTTTCATGTTGAGTTGTTACAGAAGAACCACTGTTACTTCTGATTCCAAGTGTGGTTACTGCAAATACACACTTATGGCTCATTTACCTGTTTAATGTTCAACAAATGTGCTGAGTACTTTAGTCTGGCCTTTCACCATTCAACGGGAATTTTAATGGGCCGACATAAGCCACAATGGTTAATTCATATTGTAACTTTTTATGTAAACTTCAACCCCAACACTCCTCATTTGAACCTAGTCCTGTGATAGTAATTTCCAAACTGAATTCGATTGGTCAGATGAGACCTGGTTCAGAACTGATTGTTGATATGAACAATCACAAGTCACTTTCTCAGATACTTGGATGTATACCGCAAATATTCTCCTTAGCACGTTGTTAAAAAAATCAGGTTCTAAGTGTAAAATTTCACCTAAAACATTGAAGTGTGGGTGTTGCCCATAAGCAGAATTTGCTTTCATTGTGTTATCGCCTTTGGAGTGAGGGAGCTGAGGGGTAACTTTTTCACACAGAGGGTGGTGCGTGTATGGAATGAGCTGCCAGAGGAAGTGGTGGAGGCTGGTACAGTTACAGCATTTAAAAGGCATCTGGATGGGGACATGAATAGGAAGGGGTTAGAGGGATATGGGCTAAATGCTGGCAAATGGGACTGGGTTAATTTAGGATACCCTGGTCAGCATGGACGATTTGGACTGAAAGGTTGTTTCCATGATGTATGTCTCTGACTCTTATGTTCTTTTAAGAGTCCAAAATGCATATAAGCTAAGTACCCAGATGTCATAACATGCCCAGAGGCTTTCCACACTTTAATACATAAGGGACAGACTGTGTCTAGAGAAGGCATGCCTACGTTTAAACAAGAAAACATAAGCCGGCTGCATTCAACGTACAGTGTAGTCAATAGGACAAGGCCTAAAATGACATTGAAGCTAAAAATATAAAGAGCGAACACCAAAGAAGATGCTCAAAGCACAAAAGGATGGATACAAAATCCTCCAGCATGAACTAGAAAGCCATGGGTCTCCTATCTGTGCTCATCCTTTTTCATTTAATGGTGCAGTTTTGCTTCTTAAGAGGTTACAGAATAGTTTAGGCAAGCTGTGAAAATGCCTGCACCAGTCAGTAAAGGGCAGTTATGCAGAGACAATACCTCAGGCTTATCTGAAGAGACCTGGAAATGTCCCACAAAAATATGGGAGGTGCTAGAGATCAGCTGAATAGAAGGATCAATTTCAGTATTACCCACTCAGTATTGCTGTCCTACAGGCAAAGTAAAATACAAGAATCAATAGATTTGTTAACATCTGTCAGGTGGAAAAAGTTACAAGCTATTATTAAAGACATTATAGTGGAGCATTTAGACACATTTAAGGTAATCAGGCAGAGTCAATATGGGTTGGGGAAGGGGGCAATCCTGTTGTAACCAATCTTTAGGAATTGAGGATGTATGACATTGTGGATAAAGGAGAACAGGTGAATGTACTGGACTTAGATATTGGGTCAGCACAGTGGCTCAGTGGTAAGCACTGCAGCCACACAGCGCTAGGCACCCAGGTTCAATTCCAGCCTCGGGTGACTGTCTGTGTGGAGTTAGCACATTCTCCCTGTGTCTGCGTGGGTTTCCTCCAGGTGCTCCAGTTTCCTCCCACAGTCCGAAGATGTGCAGGCTAGGTGGATCGGCCATGCTAAATTACCCATAGTGTTCAGGGATGTGTAGATTAGGTGGGTTATAGGGTGATGGGTCTGAGGATTGGTGTTGGGGTTGAAGGGCCTGTTTCCACTCTGTAGGGATTCTATGAAGGCATCTGAAGAAGTCATATACCTAGGATTATTGGCACAAAATAAATGCTTATGGTGTCAAAGGTAGATTATTGGCATGGAGAGAAGATTGGCTGGCTAACAAGAAACAGAGAGTTGGAGTAAGTGGGTATTTTTCAGGTTGGCAACTTGGAATGAGTGGAGTGCTAAAGGAATCAATTCTGGGACCTCAACTGTTTACAATTTCTATCCATGACTTGGATGAAGAGATTGAAGGTCTGGGAGCAACATTTGTAGACAACACAAAGTAAGAAAGTGAGTTGTGAAGGGTACATAAGAAGGCTACAAAAAGAAAGACAGATTAGGAAAGTGGGCAAAAATGTGAATTTGTCCATTTTGGCAGAAAGAATAAAAAATATATCTAAATGGTGAGAGATTGCAGAGCTCTGAGATACACAGGGATGTGGGTGTCTCAGTGCATGGATCACAGACAGTTGGTGTGCCCTGGTGTAGGGGCGTAACAGATTGGCATGGGCAGGGCATCAGCTGGCCAACAGGAAGCAGAGAGGAGGAATACATGGGTCTTTTTCACGCTAGTCAGATGTCATGAAGTGGCAAACCACACATGGCCAATGCTAGGGTCTCAACTCTTTATAATTTGTAGAAATGGCTTCGATAAAGAGACCAAGGTGTGGTTCCTGAATGTAATGAAGGAGGGGACACAAGAAGATACAAGGAAGATATTGGCATGTCAAGTGAGTGCACAAACGGCAGTAAGAATATAATGTGGGATCACGTCCATGTTGGCTAGAACAAGCAAAAAGCCTATCATCTGAACACAGCCCCGAGATGCAGAGATCTAGATATTTGAGTACAGGAATTGAAAAAGGTTAGTGTGCAGGTACAGCGACTAATCAGCAAAGCTCATAGAATGTTATGATTCATTGCAAAGGGAACTGAATACATATATATTGAGGTTATGCTTGTTACACCGGTGAAATAATATCTGGAATACTGTGAACAGAATTGGCCTCCTTGTTTAAATGATGTAAATGTGTTAGAAGCTGTTCAGAGTTTTACCGGATTAATACTGGAATGGAGTGGGTTGTCCTCTGAGGGAAAGGTGGATAGGCTCAGCTTGTATCCTCTGGAGGCTCGAAGAGTAAGATTGAAGCACACCAAATCCTGAGGGGTCATGACAGGGTCAAGGAGGTTTCCTCTTGTGGGAGAATCTAGGACAAAGGGCCACCCATTTAAAACATAGGAAGAAAACATTTTCTCTTGGAGGGTGGTGAGTCTTTGAATATTTTTAGGGCAAGAGGATAGATACTTGTCAAAACAAGTAATATTGGGGGTTGATGACATGTGGAATAATCAGATCAGCCATGATAATCTTGAATGGCAGAGTAGGCTTGAGGAGCTGAGTGGCCTCCTCCTGGCTCCTAATTGCTATGTTCATAGATCCTGTAACCAGGGAAATAAACACATTTTCTCAAAAGGTGAACTGTCTGAGTGGAGAACCAGATTAGCGATTGCTCCAACCCTGGTTGAAAGGCCTTTCTGGGGGAAATGAGAAATACCAAGCCATCGATTCACTGCCAGCAGTTGACAGAAAATACAAAGCCATTGTAGTGAGACAATAGCTTATTAGAGCATTAGATGCCACAAACAGTATTGACACTGTAGCTGGGACCCAAAAGGAAGCAAGCTGTGTGCCAAGTTGTTTAATGCTTGTGTATGTTGTGCCAAACAAAGCAACTCCCTCAATTGGCACCACATCCACGCCCTTCACCACCGACACTCAGTAGCAGCAGCGTGTACTATCTCCAAGATGCACTGCAGAAATTCACCAAAGATCCTCAGACAACACCTTCTAAACTCTCAAACCATAGGAAATGATTTGTTGCAAGCCATTTTCAAGCACACCACCAAGGCTGCAACAACTTTAAAGGTGCAGGGATATGACCCAGATGTCGGCTGGAAACCTGGTACAAAAATGACCATCCCAGATACATTGAGCACTAGCCAATCCTGAACAAGAATGTAAATATTCCACTGGGATCTACAAGTTGACAGCATTGAAAATTGAGGTGGAAGATGTGTTCAAAATCGATTTACTACATTTTGGGCAATGTGAACATATTCAATCAGAAACAGCTAATGCCCCACAACAGGAGGCACAATGGAAAAGTGATCTTTGAAAGTGGACTTGAGACGTTAAAAGAGGTGCCAGACAATTTTGGCCTTGCAGAGGTCAGTATCATGACAACCATAATCTTCAAAGGAAAACAAATCCTTGTTCCCAAAACTGTCTGTCAGAACATCCTATCATAGCTATAGCACGGACATATAAGCATGATGACTGGCACTTGGTATGATCTAGTGCCCAGGGATTGGCTGTGACATTGGAAAAGGTCAGCAAGGACATGTAATATGCAAAAGTTACTGAGGGCATGCCAGAGCCACTAGCCACAGCAATAGAGAACAACCAATATGATATTTTGTCAGGCCCTTGGTCCAAAATTGCCACTCATCTACTTCGTGAAAGTAGACAATTTCATTTTAGTTACTGATTGCATCTCCAATTTCCAACTGTCAGACAGCAAAAGAACATTTCAAGTATGTCCAGGGCATTCACATTAAATGTCACACTCATCTGTTTGGTGCACCTGATGGAATCATTTCTGATAATAGGCTGCAGTATATGGGCTGAACTCTCAGCAACATGCGCTAAGTGGGCTGCAAAACCGTTGAGACTCTCACTACATTATTCTTGACCAAATGGTCCCGCTGAACAAATGGTTCACACCATTAGGTCACTCATCCTGATATGGGGTTACCATTGCTAGCAGAGATCATGTTTGGAAGGCAAGTGAGAATGATCTTGCCAAGTGACCATCATCCAATTCTCTGAGATGCAGGACATATGTCTTGACACACAAGGGGGGAGGGGGGATGAAGATGGTACATACAGCTGAGTAACTACCCCAACTACATGTAGTACAAAATGGCAGGGCCCCACACATTACAGGGGAATCTGCTTACTTGCAGAGGTTTCCAAAATGCTCAGCAAGCCCTGGTCTTATGAAATCACAACACCTAATGCAGCTATGCTTAGGAAGCAGATGCCACTTGAGCGAAGTGTATAATGTCAATTGTGTGTATCAAACACGAAAGAACACACCCAGATGATGACTGTGTGATGGATCACCAGGACAACAGTCACCACACTGATGACGTCTGCAGACCAAGAACAGCCAAGGGTGAAATTCACATTTCCACGAAGTTAACACAGAGCGAGACTCGGAAGAAACACAGAATACTTGAGGAACTCAGCAGGTCTGGCAGCATTTGTGGCAAGAGATGTTGAGTTTCTCCAGCATTCTATGCATTTGCTCCAGATTTCCAGCATCTGCAGTGTTCGGCCTTTCTTCAAGATCTGGAAGAGCTATCAAACTGCTGAAATGATATGCACTTGCTAAATGTTAGAATCCCAAACTGTGAGTAACTAATGTTGCTATTACTCAACGTT
This sequence comes from Stegostoma tigrinum, assembly GCF_030684315.1. Lineage (NCBI taxonomy): Eukaryota > Metazoa > Chordata > Chondrichthyes > Orectolobiformes > Stegostomatidae > Stegostoma > Stegostoma tigrinum. The sequence continues at coordinate 6,782,691 of NC_081404.1, read as the reverse complement.
TATGTTTTCATTTATATCATACATGAGCTCATTTTGGAAAACTAAAGGGGATGTTATCATGTTTGGAGTGATTTCTTTCAAGAGTTTAACATGCAAATCAGCCAAGTACCAGAGGTTCTTTGCATTGTAGCACTTGAAGCACAGGCTGTATCTGGAGATGACTCTGTCGTGTATGCATCAGTTTAGCTGTAAAGAAAGACACCAGAAATCTTCAAGTAAACAGAATCCTCAGACCTCATTTGTGCTACATCTAGATAACACAAATAATATTACAGATGCCACTTAGCACTGTTGGTAATTGGGCCTTCCACAGGTGCAAGATTGTGATCTTCAGATGAGTAGAGATGCCAGGTAAATACAGGAGAGTTGCAAGGTCTACTTAAATCCGTTGCGTGGGTACACATACACTCCTGGTACTGATAGGAATCTGATCATGATAGTGACTGTGTGTTTGCACACCTTTCACTTTTCAACATGAAATGCAATGCTAACATTTGTTCATAAATGCCCCGTTAACTTCAGGTCCAAGTTATATTATCAGCATAGTCACTGATATTTACCAGGTAAAACTGCTTGTGACTGAAGGTGAGTTTTTCATGCAGATATATACTGCATTCATGCAACATGTGCATGTCATATTAATGTCCCACTTTCTGTACAACTGATATATCACCCATATTGATCTTATGCTGCAAATTAAGCTACCTTTGTGAATTGCTCCTGCCTGACATCTACCTTTCTTATTGCAAACACTAAGACAGCCCTGATTAAAGTCATGAATAACATTCTATGTGATCATGACTTTTAAAAACTTACTCTTGGGATGTGGGCATCACTGGCTGGGTCAGCATTTTACCCTTGAGAAGGTGAGAGTGTACTGCCTTCTTGAACCGCTGCAGTCCTTGTGGTGTAAAGTACACCCACAATTTTGACCCAGCAACAACAAGGGCTGTATATTCTGAGTTAGGATGAGGTGTGATTTAGAGGGCAACTTTCAGGTGGTGGTGTTTCCACACAAGTACTGCCCATGTCCTTTTAAGAGGTAGAGGCCACAAGTCTGCAAGGTGTTGCTGAAGGAAGTTTGGTGAGTTTCTGCAGCATACCTTGCAGACAGTGTAACTGCTGCCACTGTGTGTCAGTGGTGGAGGGAGTGAATGTTTAAGATGATGGATGGGGTGCCAGTTGTGGTACATTATCCTTCCTTGTCCTCCTCACCTCTCCACAGCACTTACTGTTGTGTATCTTTTTGCTGCTGTGCCATTACCTCTTCAAATCAATGATTTATCATCTGCCCCTTCTTCACCTACAAACTGACCCTTAGTCTTATCACCTACAGGAAGAGTGGGGAAGAATTTCTAAACATGTTACAACCCTAGCTCTTCCCACCCCACAACCACCGCTGGGACATCAGGTCTTGCGCTGTCCTGTCATGGGTAATTAACTACTTCCACAAATTGAATACAACAAGATCTAAGACCTGAGATAACAAGGTGTAGAGCTGGATGAACACAGCAGGCCAAGCAGCATCAGAGGAGCAGGAAGGCTAACGTTTTGGGCCTAGATCCGACCCTTCTTAAGGGTCTAGGCCTGAAACATCAGCCTTCCTGCTCCTCTGATGCTGCTTGGCCTGCTGTGTTCATCCAGCTCTACACCTTGTTATCTCAGATCCTCCAGCATCTGCAGTCCCTGCTATCTCTGATACAGATCTGAGCAATGGTTTTGATTCCACTCCAGTGCTGCCACCTGCTGCTGGGCTTGTGAGATGTTGCCATCTTCTTCAAATCAATATTGAAATCAAATCCCACATTCTACCCCCTACCCATCCTATCCAATCTACTTACACCCCAACCTCAGCCATCCCACAACTGGCATTCTAATCTATACTTTAATTACATTTGTGCTCCACTGTATTACTACTTCACCCTCCAAAAATGACCAAAATCTAACGTCCCATATCTTACAGCAAACTCCTGTTGCCCATCATTTGATTCTCAGTAGCCTACATTGGAATCTTGTTCTCATGCCTTATTTAATCTCATCTTTCAAGTTCTTTCACAGCTTTTCTCTACTTTATATCTGCAACCCATCCAGCCTTAATTACTCCCTCACACCCACTGGGCCTCTGACTCTGCCCCTGCCCTTTGGGCACTGCTCCCTTCATTTGTTCCACCATTGGCAGGTGAACTTTGGTTTGACTTTCTTGCCTAAACTCCCCTGAGTCTTCTTCTCAAACAAGCTTTTGGTTATTTCTCTCCCTGCCTGTGTTCACCATGGAATGCCTTGTGCTTTTATACTAAAGGAGATTACATAAACACTAATTGTTGGAACTATTACTTTTAGATAGATCCCAAAATGTCAGATCACTCTTCTGGAGGGCCAAGCAGTGTCACCTTGCAAATAAAAGACAATTTAAAACAAAGAAGATATTGAGAGTCTGGACTGGCAGACAAACTTTTATATTTAAAATCAAAAAAACAGGTTAAATAAAATTTGTCGTGACTATACACAGTCAACTGTTTGAGTCACTTAAATAAGCTTCTAATACGTTTGCACAATTATAACAGAAAGAATACACATGGGTTGTGTGGCTGTGTAAAACGGGAGTTTGGGAGAGGGGAAAAACAAACTTTTTTTTCCCAACTGATCACTAACTTTCCTTAATTATGTCTAAAGTGATATTTGGACAAAACAATACACTACAGGAACAATGCTGACTTAAAACAAAGCCAATACAGTCATTCAAAAGGAGAGAAGAAAAAAGGCTTTTCAAATATCCATTGGCTACTGGGAACTGGCTCTTTCTAGAATGCGAAGATCATAGCTCCTCTTGGCTGTTCGCAGTTTAAACCTGTTTGTTGAATTATTCAGTCTGATAGTTGCATTTTGAGCTGCCATGGTTGAGGGGAACACGGCAACAATAGTATAAAGTGCAGCTAGATCACCGGCATTCTTTGAGTTCTCTGTCGCTCTGTTACAGTCCCCAGAGCCACTGCTGCGTTGCTGAGAGTCTTTGAGCCACTGGATTTTGGCACCAGACATTGAAAGTTGACTGAAAAGTTTGTCTGCTTCAGTGCGAGTGATTCCTTCAGGAAGATCTGTTACCTCCAAGATTCGCCCGACAACTGAAATAAAGAAAGGAAAACATGCTAAGTAGTTCCAAGAGACATACATTTCAGTCAGTCACCACCCACTCATGTGTCAAACAGAAGCTAAATTCACACACAAATTATCACTCACCCTATTCACATAAGGAAGATCTAGAGTGAAACTGCCATAATTAAGTTCTGTGTAAAATCATTCATATATGTAGTCCTATTCATGAAAATTTAAGAACCTAAATTGTCATGATGCGAGCTGAAAATTCACATACAGAATTATTCTTGATGTAGAAATACCAAAAATCACTAATGAGCAGAAACTTATTTAAAACATGAAACACAGTCAAGATTGGTCAAAGTAGACTCTCTGTTTAGTTGTTCATTAGCTCACCAAGCCGGTTGTTCTGTGCAGACATTTCATTACCCTCCTAGGCCACATCATCAGTGCAACCTCTAATCGAAGTGTTGGTGTTCTGCTTCCTTCTGGGTTTATATGATCCTCTGATGTGATGGTCTTCTTGCTTCTGGTTCTGTTGTTTTAGCAGCAGTCTGTATATGGGGTCTATTTCTATGTGTTTGTTAATGGAGTCCCGTGTTCAGAACCAGGCCTCCCGAAATTTCCTTACGTGTCTGGTGTTCACTTGTCCGAGTATGGTCACTTTAGTCGAACTGATGGTCCTCATTGTCTGTGTGTTTTGAGACAAAGTGACCATACTCGGACATGTGAACACCAGACACGTAAGGAAATTTTGGGAGGCCTGGTTCTGAACACGGGACTCCCTTAACAAACACATAGAAATAGACCCCATATACAGACTGCTGCTAAAACAACAGAACCAGAAGCAAGAAGACCATCACATCAGAGGATCATATAAACCCAGAAGGAAGCAGAACACCAACACTTCGATTAGAGGTTGCACTGATAATGTTTCTAGAAAGGTAACGAAATATCTACACAACACAGAACAAGTGGCTCAGTGAGCTAACAAACAACTGCATCCACAAGCCAAGCTACACATTTTCACTAAGACCTTAAAGACTCTCTTTTTGGATGAAAGTTGCACAAGTACAGAGTGGTTGCAAATCTTTTGAGCAAGGGCAAAAGTACTGAGCAACATGAATCAATGCACATTCCTTTAATCGAGGTAAGTGGCATACTATACTTGGAACAACTTATTTCATTATTGGCTAGTAACACGACTTCAAAAGCAATCACTCTCATGCATTCTGTCACTCAGCTTTCTGTTATGGTCTGCCAGGTCATCATAGAATAATCATAAAATCCCTACGGTATGGAAACAGGCCATTCGGCCCAACAAATGCACACTGAATGTGCGAACAGCATTACACTCAGGCTCACTCATCTACCCTATCCCTGTAACCCTGCATTTCCCATGGCTAATCCACCTAAATTACACATCCCTGGATACTACGGGCAATTTAGCATGGCCAATCCACCTAACCTGTGCATCTTTGGACTGTGGGAAGAAACTAGAGCACCTGGTGGAAACCCACACAGACACGGGGAGAACGTGCAAACTCCACACAGACAGTTACCCGAGGCTGGAATCAAACCTGGGTCCCTGGTGCTGTGAGGCTGCGGTGCTAACCACTGAGCCACCGTGCCATCTCTCCCTCCCCTCTTGAGAGGAACAATGAAAGCCCCTTTGCGCACTGTCATCTGGTATTCATCTTGCATGACATGTCAACATTTGGAAATCAATCCCACTTTTGTGTGCGTATCAAACTTTAGAGGGACAGTGTGAAGTCACTATAAATCGGTTGCCCTTGCTGCCCAATACCTATCTTAAAACATAACCAGCAGCATAAATATTTGCACAAAAAGCTGAACAAAACATACCTGGCAGACTGATATTGCTCCAGTGCACTGCTGGAACGAGCACAGAAGACATTCGCATGAATGCATAAACTGCTGCTAAAGTCTTGTCTAATTTCCAGGAGCTTTTAATTGTCTACCAATGTGATTTCTTTTGATACTTAATGGCTGGCAAACAAATATTAACACACTGGACGGATGAGAAGATTGATTCTCATCGGGGTTATGACTGACGACACCGTACAACTTCAAGTACATAAGAACATTCATTTGCTGATGCTGCATATTTTCAAGTCTCCCTCTTCATCAAATCAGACCAGCTAATAGCAGCACATTTTGCAATTCACAAGACAATGTAGATCAGCCAATGCCAAATCAGCCAGTGATTTGTTACAATTGAGAGCAAATTGCATTAGAATAGATATTAATGGCAGGTTACTGACCTTTCTTGCAGTCACTTACTTAGATACAGCACACTCTCAAAAAAGAAATGTAAAAGTTATCCAACCAATGTCAAGTTAAGCATTAACTGTCCCTTTCAGATTGCTGGAGCCATAAAACTTTAGTGAGCAAATCTCAAATGTGTACAAGTCCTCATTTAAGAGAATTGATGTGCACATCTAGAATCAAGTGGCAGCAAAAGTAGATGTAAAGTGCAGACAGAGACAGGTTTGCATACAAAGCTTAATAAGCTCCAGGACTCTAGATCAGACAGATAAAATGAGAGTCTTCCATACACACAAGAACATGCCAAAATTTTGTCAATTCAGAATGGAAAAAATCTTTTCAGAGGTGTCATAACAACTGCCAAAACAAATCTTCCAAGGAATGTGCTGGAGTGTGAAATGTGATTTTCCATTTACATTACCCTTTTAAGAGCAAAGTTTTGGTGTTGCAAACTACTAGAACTAAGAACCAGTAACAGAGAGATCAAGAGGGCATCTGGCATATTGGTGAAGGATAGGAAGAGCAGTCCATCTCCTGAACTAATTAATTTCTAGGGTAGCAAACGAAACCGAGAAAGGATAGGGATGGATATAGGCAAATTAAAGTCAAATTAAGTGCAGAAAATGAAACACTGAAAGAGAATGATTTGAGTAAGAATAGAAAGACTGCATTAAAAAAATAAACTTAATAAACTTCTAGGAATAATTACGACCTGCTAGAATGTAACTTCAGTTTCTTTTGGGACCAGAGAGGGTCAGATGCATTGGCAGATCATTAGAAGGACTGTTACCAACCTAGTTTCCTGCAAGCGATCAATTTGTTGTAACAATGCAAATACAATAATTAATTGAAACACAATGGAGGCGAATGGTGAGCTGCCATGTTCACAAAGCTCACAATGCAGTGGTGCAACTGGCATTTGGAGACTTCCTTGCCACAACCTGATGGGTTGTTTACACATTAACAACAGAAATTGCATTAAACTGCAAATTCAGCTCCATTGTTGTATGTAGCACTCTACTAAATATTTCTTTTCACAGTTAAGGTATAAGGATTAATATTAATGTGACAACGTAACAAATACTATCAATGGTAACATGAAAAAGGTGCCCAGAATAATGCCATGGAAATGGCCTTTAAATGTGCCCAGGTTTCATCCACAAGCTTACAGTAGCATAAAAACATGAACAATTCACTTAGTTAACCACTCTGACAAAACCAATTTGCCTGATGTCTTTCTACCATAGGAAATACAACTGTTCAACCTTCTTAAGTTGCACTGTACAAAAGGCAGAGTAAATTGGTGCTTTATGAATACAGTGAAAATGGTAATAAAACATGGAAATACCTCTAGCTGGATCATGAATAATGTCTCAAGGACTGTCAAAGCAGAATCCAAAATCAAATAGGTATTGCCTACAACAAGAGCTCTAGCTCAGAGTGTGTGGACCAAAACTGAAGTCTTTCATAGAGAGAGCATGAATGCACATCACCTCAGAAGATACAGAGTAGATGCTGTTGGCTATGAACTAGTGAATGCTTCTAGTGTCACAATTTCCAAATAGGTTTAAAAAAAAAGTAAGGTATGGGAGCTGATAACAAGATCAACATTCACTGTCCATCCCTAGTTACCCCTTAAGAAGGTGATGGTGAGCTGCTGTCTTCAACAGCTGCAATCCATGTGCTGTGGGTGGACCCACAATGCCATTAGGGAGGCAATTCCAGGATCTTGACCCAGTAATATACTTCCAAGTCAGGATGGTAAGGAGGTCTGGGGGGGATCTTGCAAGGGGTGATGTACCCATGTATCTGCTGCCCTTGTCCTTCTAGATGGTAGCAGCCACAGGTTTAGAAGGTGCTGTCTAAGAATCTTTGGTGAATTGCTGCAGGGCACCTTGTGGATGGTACACACTGCTGTGTCTGAGTGTCGGTCATGGAGGGAGTGGATGTTTAGTGGTGGATGGGGTGCATGAATAGGATATTCCTAAACAATCGCAAACATGGTCAGAACAAAAAAAAAACTGCAATATGGCTTCAACACAGGTCTAAAATTAACTGGGAAATTCTGAAGGTACTCCAAAATGTATGGGTCATCACAGAAACTGAATAATTTTGTAGAACATCACTGCAGAGATATTTGCCACTGTGTATTACAAACTTCAGTAAATAGCCTGGAGGAACTAGGAATTCATTCCTACCCTGCATATAGTCCACCAGACCACTCACTGAAGATCCACAGATGCTAACTCCTGCAGAGATACAGATAATACGGCAAACATGAAATCAACTGAAACAATAACGTAAGCCTTAGAAATTTTCATCAAGTGGAAGGAGCAGATTACAAAACCTATGAAGCTATTCTCTTCTGTTATAAAAACAGGAAACGCTGGAGAAAGTCAGCAGATCTGGCAGCAGCAGTGGAGAAGAAACAGAATTAACATTTTGCGTCCAAAATGACTCTGCTTCAGAAACTCTTTCGGGCCGTCCTTTGTTTTGGATTGTGTGGAAAACATGGAATGAAGACTGTAGAGTTGGCCTTGGATGTTATAACACTTCACTGTATAGAGCTATTTTATCTCGGCACAACATTTGCCACAATGAGGCAGGGACAGCAATTTTGGCTCAGCTGTTGGCAGTGTCATGCAGAAATGAATTGAAATCTCTTGTACAACCATTTTGTATTGAACACATTTACACAAATACAAATTTATGCAAGTCATTTCTGGGAACAAAGCCAAAAAAAGCTCATTCAATCTGGGACATTTGCAGAAATAACAATAAGAACAGTTGAGTGCCAATTAGGTATTATGAGACAATTCAGTTGCTTCAGGAACACAATAGAGTTTTCAGCATGAAGTTCCCCATATCTTGAATAAGCAGCACAGTTGTGCAACAAGCCAACACAGGCTGCATACAATTTAAATCAATGCATTTTCACCATAATGTTCATGTTCATTTCTCTTAATTCGGCTTCCAATGTTTCCTTTTACAATTTACGATGCGTTGTTGCTGAATTTTTTTTTTATTCTTTCATAGGATATGAACATTGCTGCCTACACCAGAATTTGTTACCATCCTTCAATTTCTTTTCCTTTATTCATTCACGGGATGAGGGCGTCACTGACCAGGCAGCATTTATTGCCCATCCCTAATTGCCCAGAGGACAGTTAAGAGCCAACCACATTGCTGTGGGTCTGGAGTCACAAGTAGGCCACACCAGGTAAGGATGGCAATTTCCTTCCCTAAATGGCATTAGTGAACCAGATGCGATTTTCCAACAATCGATTCACAGTCATCATTAGATTCTTAGTTCCAGATATTTTATTGAATTCAAATTCCACCATCTGCCATGGCAGGATTCGAACCCGGGTCCCCAGAACATCATCTGGGTCTCTGTATTAATAGTCCAGTGATAATACCACTAGGCCATCGCCTCCCCTTAATGCCCTATACTCCTTGGGGTGTAGGGACACCCACCGTGCTGCTAGTGAGGGGTTTCCAAGATTTGAACCCAGTGACACTGAAGGAATGGTGATATATTGCTAAGTGTTATGAGCAGATGAGATTGTTGACTTGCTCTCCAAGCTGGCTGGTTATCACTGGAGTGATGAGTAAATATGTCCCTCTGAGACAGGCAAGAAGGGGTAAGATTAAGGAACCTTGGATGACAAGAGCGGTGGAGCTTCTAGTGAAAAGGAAGAAGGTAGCTTACATAAGGTGGAGAAAGCTAGGGTCAAGTTCAGCTAGAGAGGATTACATGCAGGCAAGGAAGGAGCTCAAAAATGGTCTGAGGAGAGCCAGGAGGGGGCACGAGAAAGGCTTGGCAGAAGGAATCCGGGAAAACACAAAGGCATTTTACACTTACGTGAGGAATAAGAGAATGGTCAAAGAAAGAGTAGGGCCGATCAGGGATAGCATAGGGAACTTGTGTGTGGAGCCTGAGGAGGTAGGGGAAGCCCTAAATGAGTTTTTTGCTTCTGTCTTTACGAAAGAAACCAACTTTGTAGTGAATGAAACCTTTGAAGAGCAGGTGTGCATGCTGGAATGGATAGAGATAGACGAAGCTGATGTGCTGAAAATTTTGTCAAACATTAAGATTGACAAGTCGCCAGGCCCGGATCAGATTTGTCCTCGGCTGCTTTGGGAAGCGAGAAATGCAATTGCTTCGCCACTTGCGAAGATCTTTGCATCCTCGCTCTCCACTGGAGTCGTACCTGAGGACTGGAGAGAGGCAAATGTAATTCCTCTCTTCAAGAAAGGAAATAGGGAAATCCCCGGCAATTATAGACCGGTAAGTCTCACGTCTGTCGTCTGCAAGGTGTTAGAAAGGATTCTGAGGGATAAGATTTATGACCATATGGAAGAGCATGGCTTGATCAAATACAGTCAACACGGCTTTGTGAGGGGTAGGTCATGCCTTACAAACCTTATCGAGTTTTTTGAGGATGTGACTAGAAAAGTTGATGAGGGTCGAGCTGTGGATGTGGTGTATATGGACTTCAGTAAGGCATTTGATAAGGTTCCCCATGGTAGGCTCATTCAGAAGGTCAGGAGGAATGGGATACAGGGGAACTTAGCTGCTTGGATACAGAATTGGCTGGCCAACAGAAGACAGCGAGTGGTAGTAGAAGGAAAATATTCTGCCTGGAAGTCAGTGGTGAGTGGAGTTCCACAGGGCTCTGTCCTTGGGCCTCTACTGTTTGTAATTTTTATTAATGACTTGGACGAGGGAATTGAAGGATGGGTCAGCAAGTTTGCAGACGACACAAAGGTCGGAGGTGTCGTTGACAGTGTAGAGGGCTGTTGTAGGCTGCAGCGGGACATTGACAGGATGCAGAGATGGGCTGAGAGGTGGCAGATGGAGTTCAACCTGGATAAATGCGAGGTGATGCATTTTGGAAGGTCGAATTTGAAAGCTGAGTACAGGATTAAGGATAGGATTCTTGGCAGCGTGGAGGAACAGAGGGATCTTGGTGTGCAGATACATAGATCCCTTAAAATGGCCACCCAAGTGGACAGGGTTGTTAAGAAAGCATATGGTGTTTTGGCTTTCATTAACAGGGGGATTGAGTTTAAGAGTCGTGAGATCTCGTTGCAGCTCTATAAAACTTTGGTTAGACCGCACTTGGAATACTGCGGCCAGTTCTGGGCGCCCTATTATAGGAAAGATGTGGATGCTTTGGAGAGGGTTCAGAGGAGGTTTACCAGGATGCTGCCTGGACTGGAGGGCTTATCTTATGAAGAGAGGTTGACTGAGCTCGGTCTCTTTTCATTGGAGAAAAGGAGGAGGAGAGGGGACCTAATTGAGGTATACAAGATAATGAGAGGCATAGATAGAGTTGATAGCCAGAGACTATTTCCCAGGGCAGAAATGGCTAGCATGAGGGGTCATAGTTTTAAGCTGGTTGGTGGAAAGTATAGAGGGGATGTCAGAGGCAGGTTCTTTACGCAGAGAGTTGTGAGAGCATGGAATGCGTTGCCAGCAGCAGTTGTGGAAGCAAGGTCATTGGGGTCATTTAAGAGACTGCTGGACATGTATATGGTCACAGAAATTTGAGGGTGCATACATGAGGATCAATGGTCGGCACAACATTGTGGGCTGAAGGGCCTGTTCTGTGCTGTACTGTTCTATGTTCTATGTTCTATTCAGACATTTTGTCACCAGGCTAGGTAACATCATCAGTGAAACCTCTGAAGAAGTGATGTTATTCTACTCCGCTTGGAATTGATACTGTCCCGTCCATTATGGTGAGTAATGTCATTTCTGGTTTTGGCCTGTCTGGGATCTTCAACGGAGGCTTCACCGATGATGTCACCTATCATGGTGACAAAATGTCTGAATGAGAACCAGACAGCTCAGTGAGCAAAGTCAACAACCTCATCCACAACCCGAGCTACAGATCTTTACCAAACCTTTAAACATTATGAGCAGATTCCAAGTTAGGTTGGCTAGATTATTATCATTCCAGACAGACACTCCAAATTGTTAAGTACCAGCTGAGGAAGCATGAACTGACTCCCTTTCTTTATTCATCTGCCCCCTAGATTGGTTACAACAAGGCCAATTTAAAAAGGATCCCTCCTTTAAGGATATGTCCCAGACCATGTTTTAAAAGGAGTCAATTTAACCAGGCTTCAGTGAGTTAAAAAAAAAGCGAGATTAGTTGCTAAAGTGAAAACCAATAATAATGCAACACAAATACAAACTGATTAGGAATAAAAAGTGAACTTTAAAAAAACAGTTGAAAGATAAACAGAGATAGTAGGAACTGCAGATGCTGGAGAATCTGAGATAACAAGGTGTAGAGCTGGGTGAACACAGCAGGCCAAGCAGCATCAGAGGAGCAGGAAAGCTGACGTTTTGGGCCTAGACCCTTCTTCAGAAGGGTCTTCAGAAGATTTTCTGAAGAAGCGTTTAGGCCCGAAACATCAGCCTTCCTGCTACTCTGATGCTGCTTGGCCTGCTGTGTTCACCCAGCTCTACACCTTGTTATCTTGAAAGATAAACAGATCAGTCTGTCTGGGTGGTACATGAAGAGTAGACAGTGGAATGTGAATCATTTCACAGTCGATTCTAGGATTATTGGCTTTAAAGTTACTTGAAATCCTTTTGTCCTGTCTTCTATGATATTGGTTGCTGGCCGTACTCAAAGTGAGAGAATTCTTCTGTTGTCCTGTTTCCTTTCCTAAGGCTTGCATGCAAGCTGGCTTTTCGCACTTTCAGCATGAGAGCCATTCTACCTGCAATGCAGGGGCGCCTAGTGGGATGGCTCTTCAGCTGTGACCATCACAGCACACTAGCACTTGAACCCAGGCTAGTACACATGAACCTCAATTTACCAGCACAGTTCTTCCATGGCCACGCACACAGACCAATGCTGTAGTCAGTTTTTAATCCTTTTTTTGGATATTCCTGGAGGATAAAACACAAAAAGAAATGCCCACGAGAGGTGGCTTTCTGCTGACAGGGGAGACAGTCAGATCCTTTATTATTTTTTCCTGGTATGTCTCTCTCTCTCTGTTTGATGCTTCCCTGGCACTCTATGATGCTAAATTTCAAGGGACCCACACAGGACCTTGTCAGACAGCACTGACTTTGCATCCACAGCCTTTTTTCATCCGTAGCACTCCTTTTTGGGGAAAAAAAAAGTCATTTGGAGTTAAAAGTTAAAGTCTGTCTGTAGTCTTCGGGTTCTGAATTGTCATCATGACACAATTCAGGAAGGTGTTAGACTTGGTGGGGAACTTGCAGGTGATGGTGCTCCCATTAATCTGCTGCCCTTGTTCTTCTAGCTGGCGATGGTACAAACTGCTGCTTCTGTGCATGGGAGGTGGAGGGAATGAATGTTGGTGGCAGTGAATGGATGCTAATTGACTGGCTCCTTTGTCAAGCCTCTTGAGTGTTGTTGGGGCTGCCCCCATCCAGGCAGTGCCATTGCTGAGTGGGTGCTGCTTGATAGCACTGTAGATGACACTTGCCATCATTTTAGTGATGATTGAGAGTAGACGTACGGGGTGGTAGCTGGCAGGGTTGTATCTGTTCTGCTTTTTGTGTACAGGACATTCCTGCACAAGTTTTCGCATTGTCAAGTAAATGCCAGTGTTGTAACTGAAATGGAACAGCTGGGGGAGAGGCAACTTTGGAACACAAGTTTTCAGTACTGTTGCTAGACTGCTTTCAGGACCCATAGCCTTTGCGGTATCCAGTGCCTCTAACTTTTCTTCATATCATGTCAAGTGAATTGAATTAGCTGAAGAACGACATCTGCAATGCTGGTCCGGAGATGTATCTTACATAACCTTCCCCTGCAGCCACCCCATCCAGCGTTCCTTCACCATTACCAACAATGTTTAAAAGCAATAAAACAGAAACATTCAAAAGAAAATATATTTGTTGTAACGGTCCAATGATTTTTTACACAGATTCATCCAGGAGATTAATCTTTAATTCCTGCAGATGTCAAGGCAATCTTGGGCATTTGGAAATCGTGGTTGGAATACGTTGAAACTAGGCTGCATGACGTAGGGTTTTAACCCTCTTCCTCAGGGATAAAGCAGTTGTTAGTAACAGATACCTACAGAGAACAGGTAAAGGTTTCAGGTTAATGGAATTATTTCACTGGCTCAGACTGGTACTGGAGGATGCATATACTGAATCTTGTGATTCTGTGTAAAGTGAAGCAGCCGGATATCAAGAGTCCTTCCATACATTTTCAGGTAAGAAATCTGCCTTTTTCTTGTTCTGCAAGTCTGCAAAATGGACTCAAGGTTGATATAGCCCGACAGATTTGTTGCAGGAGGAAGGGGCCCTCCACACTTCCTGCAGTCTGTATTCTTGTCTTTACTTGGACCAAAAGATACCACGGAAGACAATATCTAGGTGGTTGTTGTCAGGCTTTATTCAACTAATTTAAGAATGAAATATGGCCAGTTTTGGGCAGTCAGGAATTCAGAACTTTGAATGATATCTCTATTCCTAATAAACATATCTCATCTCCTCACTCAGTTGTTGATTGCCATTGAGGTTGTTTGGCTCGCCGAGCTGGCTTGTTGTTCCGCAGACATTTCGTTACCGTGCTTGGTAACATCCTCAATGCAGCCTCTAATGAAGTGTCGGTGTGTTTTCCCACCTGGTTTTTAAACTGAGGTCCATTGTGATGGATTGCCTCACTTCCAGGTTTCCTCCATAGTGGAATGTATATGGGGTTGAGTTCAATGTGTTTACTAATAGCCTGCTTCGTGGAGTGCCATGCTGCCAGGAATTCTCGTGCTTGTCTCTGCCTAGCCTGTCCCAGGATCTTGGTGTTGTCCCAGTCGAAGTGGTGGTTCTCCTTGTCCATGTAGATTGAGATGAGTGAGTATTGGTCGTGTCTTTTTGTAGCCAGTTGGCGTTCATGTAGTCTTGTTGTTAGTTTCTTTCCTGTTTGTCCGATGTAGTGTTTCTCGCAGTCTCTGCAGGGGACATTATAGATAACATTGGTCCTGTTCATGGCGGGGAGTGGATCTTTAGTTCAGGTGAGCACTTGTCGTAGGGTTGATGTGGGTTTGTGTGCCACTCTGATGCCCAGTGACCAGAGAAGTCTTGTGGTGAGTTCTGACATGTTCCTGATGTAGGGTAGTGTGATGAGTGTGTCGGGGCGTGTAGAATCTTTCTGATGCTGTTCCTGTAGGCATCTCCTGACCCAGTTCTTTGGATATCCATTATCCTTGAACACTTGGAAGAGGTATTCCTCCCCCTCTTGGCGTAGTTCCATGTTGCTGCAGTGTGTTGTTGCCCTTTTAGTGTTCGCGCTGCAGCAACATGGAACTACGCCAAGAGGGGAGTGTTTTTTCTTGTGTTCAAATCCAAGTGTTCAAGGATAATGGATATCCAAAGAACTGGGTCAGGAGATGCCTACAGGAACAGCATCAGAAAGATTCTAGATGCCCCAACACACTCATCACACTACCCTACATCAGGAACATGTCAGAACTCGCCACAAGACTTCTCTGTCACTGGGCATCAGAGTGGCACACAAACCCACATCAACCCTACGACAAGTGCTCACCCGAACTAAAGATCCACTCCCCGCCATGAACAGGACCAATGTTATCTATAATGTCCCCTGCAGAGACTGCGAGAAACACTACATCGGACAAACAGGAAAGAAACTAACAAAAAGACTACATGAACACCAAATGGCAACAAAAAGACACGACTAATACTCACTCATCTCAATCTACATGGACAAGGAGAACCACCACTTCGACTGGGACAACACCAAGATCCTGGGACAGGCTAGGCAGAGACAAGCACGAGAATTCCTGGCAGCATGGCACTCCACGAAGCAGGCTATTAGTAAACACATTGAACTCAACCCCATATACATTCCACTATGGAGGAAACCTGGAAGTGAGGCAATCCATTGCAATGGACCCCACAGTTTAAAAGCCAGACTGGCAAACACACCGATGCTTCATCAGAGGCTGCACTGAGGATGTTACCAAGCACGGTAACAAAACATCTGCGGAACAACAAACCAGTTCGGTGAGCCAAACAACCTCAACACCCACAACCCGAGCTATAGATCTACTCTAAAACCTTGTTGATTGCCATGTAGCAGAAGGGTGGAGGATGAACTAAAATGACTAATAACTTTATCTTTTCATGCAAGAAAAATTCCATATGCAGGTTATTTCACTGCTGTGCTGCCAAGTTGAAGTGGGTTTTTTCAGATCACGAATTATAACTAATACAAATACTGTTCCCTCGGGAAAAAAAAGCTACTGTATTTTCTAATCTGATATTCCAATTAGGTAATAAGCTGATTCAAGAAATTAGACTTGTCAATGTTTAATTTAAATTTCCAGTGTGAAGAGTTCCACAAACAGCAAACACGCCATTGGTATATTTTGACTGCATACTGGACAAATTTCATTCTATCGCAAACAAATATGCAGATTATAATTTTGCATCGAGATTGTCACAGAACACAGGCACAGAACACCCCAAATATACGAAAATTTCATTCTACTCATCTGGTGACAGAATTTAGGTCTGAAAACATTTCCTACCAAGCAAGTAACCCAAGCTATGCAAGTCTTTGACAGGTAAAAGCACAGAAGACTAAGAAACCTCCTCAGTCAAATCATACATCAAAGCGTGCAGTTGGAGAGGACTGTGAAATTTATAGGGTGTTTGCCACAGCAAAGTAAAAAGTATTGGGTACCAGTACCAGAAATGGTCCCAAGGTGGGTTGCAGAAAGCATAGTACCTTCTGGAAAAAAAGGGATCAACTTGACTCAGGTAACCGGTTCATTAGCTATCATTAATGAGGACTGTAATAGAAACCAGCCTAACCTTTAGTACACAGAAGTATCTGTAGAAGAAAGAATGAGGATCAACTTAGATGCAATTGATTTGCCATGAGAAAGCTTTTATAACATCTTCAAAAAAGTCAAAACAAATAGCAAATGGAAATAGATTTGGATTTTCAGCAAAACTTTGACAATGTCCAGGCTACATTTGCTTTATTAAACCATTACTTTAAATAGGTTACTGCTGGTGTTAAAATAATCCTTATTCAAAAATCTAAGCTTGAGGTGGTCCAGGAAAGGTATAGTGTCATACTGACGTTGGAGTACAAGTGCTGACACTTCTGTTACTCACTTGTGTAAATAAATGACCTTGTTGCAGAAATTAAAGGTAAGCTTGTTAAATTTGAGACAACATTGAAAAAGGGAGAGTAGTAGGGCAAGTGGATGCAATTGATTGCAGAATGAATTAGGTTGATTATGTAAGTGGGTGAACAAGTATTAAAATTAAACTTAATCGTGAAAAGGTTAAGAATGAACAATATGTCTATTAACAGAATGAACAGTACAGGCAGACAATGAGGAATGAACCTAAGACAGAGGAGATTAGTGGAGTCAACAACTTCAATGTTGAGATATGTGGAGGAACAATTACTGTTGAGGGGGTCATAGTGACAAACAAGTTTCTAGATTTTGCTAAGTTATTTGGTAATTTAATGTCTACTTCAGCCAAAATATTTAATGCCTATTTTCAAGACATTGCTACTTTGCTGTGTCATTTACATTGTTTAATTTAAATTACTGAATAATTCAAATCTATTATCTGAATAAGGACCACAAATTATTAGTAAGCAGTGCAACGTGAATAGTGATTCAGCTTTTGATAGTCACATTTTCAGCATGGAGAACCTTCACCTGAAAATTAATCCATTTACATAATTTCTGCAACGGTTCAGATACTAACCAACATCACCTGTGCCAAGGTCGGTAGACGCTGATTTCAGGGTTGGCTTCTTTCCTCGTTTAGTATGTTTTGTACTGCATGGACCCTTTCAAATAAAATAAATCACAGAATCATACTACAGTACAGAAAGATCAGTAGTAGCTTACAAAAGGAAATAGATTAGACCATTAAAAAAAAGCAGGTGTAGGCCATTCAAAAAGATCATGACTGATCTTATTTGCGGCTTTACCTCCACTCTGCTACCTGTCCCCTTCCTGCCTTCCCAATAACCTTTAACTCCCATGCAGATCAAAAAGCTGTCTTCAACACAGCCAATGACTTCAGACTTTACTCCTCTGTGCAGAGCAAAATTCTGAAGATAAAACCCTTCTCAAAGCAGAAATTGCTCCTTATCTCTGTCTTAAGTGGGAGACCCCTTTATTCTGAAACTGGTGCCTCCTAGTTCAAGACTCCCCCATGAGATGAAACATTGACTCATTACCTTCCTTATCAAATGTCTTTCTGAATCTAGCCTGTCTCAATAAGATCACTTTCATTTCTTCTAAAGAGAATGTTGACCCAATTTACTCAGCCTCTCATTATAGGAAGCCATCTCATCTCAGCGACCAATTGAGTGAACCTTCTCCGTACCATATCCAAAGTAGGTATATTCTTCCTTAAACATGGAGACTGAAACTATGCATAGAATTGCAGGTGTGGTCTCACCCAACCCTTATATAACTGTAGCAAGACTACTTTGTCCTTAGTGTCCAGTCCCCTTGCAATAAAGGTCAACATACCATTTGTTTTCTTGTTTCTTTCTTGTGTATAATTTTCTGTATTCCTGGTATAAGTACAACTGGGCTTTCCTGAGCATCAATATGAAAAGACCTTTTACTCCACTGAGAAACACCTACATTTCTATTCTTAAAACCAAAGTGAATACCTCACAGTTCCCCACATTATATTCCATGTGCCATTTGTTCTCAGACACCTACCCTTTCTATAGATCTATGTGGCTTTATGTTCCACCTAGCTTTGTATCATTGGCAAATTTAAATACATTACACTTGGTTTTGTCATCTAAGTCATTAACACAGATTGTGAAGATTGAGACTCCAGCACTAAAAACCTGCGCACTCCACTAGTTATGGCCTGCCAACCAGTTTACATGTGGGTCAGGTAGCAATCCAGAGATTGAAGGTGCATGCTTTACTTTGAGTCCTAATTCTTCAAATTGTCTCAGCAGATCATCACTCCAGGTCCCTACCTAAATTGTTGGTACTCACATGGATTATACTAACAGGACGGTCCTGGTTGCCATAAAAAGATGGTGCTGCACGGTGTCTCAGTGGTTAGCACTGCTGCCTCACAGCACCAGGGACCCAGCTTCCAGCGACTGTATGGAGTTTACATATTCTCCCTGTGTCTGCAAGGGTTTCCTCTCGGTGCTCCAGCTTCCTCCCACATTTCAAAGATGTTTAAATTAGGTGTATTGACATGGGAAATAGTCCAGTGCAGGCCAGATGGTTTAGCCATGGGAAACGTTGGGTTAAAAGGACAGGGTAGGGATGGGTGGGATGCTCTTTGGAGGGTTGGTGTGGACTCAATGGGCTTTGGAGGGTTGGTGTGGACTCAATGGGCTAAATGGCCTGCTCCCACACCATAGGGGTTCTATGTACTTTACTCTGACACCAGGCAAGCAACACAACCGTAGGAGTTCCCAGTCATGACCGCAGTGAAAAGTATCTATCCCCTGACTATACAGTCCCCTATCAGTACCACATTCCTTTTCATTCCCTCCATCAGCCTCCAGTATGGCACGATTATCAATAAGTCCATCCACTGTGTAACTCTGGTACTCATTCACAGAAATAGCTTAGAAAATATTTAGCATCAATTAGCATACAGGAGACATGGGCAGACATCTATGGAGGATAGCTTAGTCTAGCTTATCCAATTGCATATCTTATTGAACCTCACCAAGAGGAAACTATTGAGAAACAGTAACATTTTAATCAAGGTAAAACAAACTAGCATGTAGCCCAGAGCTTTGAGCAGATTATCATGTGTGATATTCCCTATTTGCAATGTCAAGATAACATTACTGTCTGGGTGCTAAGCGGATGTCTTTCACAGAGTCTAATAGATGATACTATACCCCTCCAGTGCAAAAATCAAACCAAAACCAGCCCTAAACTACTGAAGAGGAAGTGCGTTCCTCTCATGCTTTTCCATTTCATACCTGATGAGCTGAATACTGGCATTGTCCATGGATTACTGGAGGTGGGCATACAGGAAGGTTGTATTGCAAAGGCTGGCCAAGTAAAGAATAACGAGTGTCACCTGTTAAAGAAAACAGACATTGATTTTGCAAGCATGCTCTGCAACTTAAGTTTGCAACTTGTGCCCAAAGCATAGTAAATGGGATACCATCCATTAGTGGAGAGAAACATTCAAAGCTACAGTCTTTTAAGACATCTACATAGCTTGAAGCTCGACATTCAGTTGACATTACTCACCTTCCAGTTACAGCATTGCATGTAATTAGGAGGTACCCATAACAGTATGCAGGAACTGAATAGGTAACTGTGTTAATTATAACAAGCTGCAGTAACTTTAAATGAATGCCATTACTACAACGTACACTACCACTACGAAGTGAGGTAATTAATGCATTGTGTATGTAAACATTCTGTGCATTATAAGAACTGCTATATATGAAAACGTCAAAATATTTCAAAAATGTTATTTGGAGAAGTATTCACCTTGTGCTGGACCCACAGGTCTGGAGAACTGGGCAATAAGTGGCAGTGGTGCTAGAGCAGGACAGACATTTGTCACTGGAGATGGTGTTGGCGACTGAGTTGGAGAGTTAATAGGACTGTTTAATTGGGCATTGACCTGAGGAAATAAATGTCAACTGTCAACAGCAATGACAAATAAGTAGGTTTACTTGACTTTGCTTTTCTCTAGACTGATACAATAATAAGAATACTTCAGGAACTTTACTATTGGTTAAATGTCAATATTGGCAAAGAGCAACCTGGACAGAATTCCATAGAGGTGACTCAGACTGCTTTCCACCTGCATGGGGTAGAAGGGGAGATCAATCTCTGGGTCTATCTGCATATCCTGCTCTCTCACTTTCATGTCATGTTTTTCCATTATAAACTTCAGTGCTGAAACTTACAATGGAAACTTCCTAAATAAACTCCCTGCATTGGAATTACATTCCCTAAGAGAGGTGGTACTGTGTAAGTTTTAAATCTTCCAGCTTCTCATTCCAGATAACCTTTTACACTCCCACCAACTCTGATTCTGCTCCTCAAATTTCCCTAACTTTTATTAGTTTAATTTTAATGGCAAATCATAATATATTGAAAATGAAAATAAAGTGACCAACTTTAAAATGTGACTGAATTATCACCGAGTCCCTTTACCTATGGTGCAGTGATAATGTCCTTACTTTTGAATCAGGTGACCTGAATGCAATTCTCACCTGCTCCAGAGTTGTGTCAAAACACACCTGGACATGTTGATTAAAAATATCTTCGTTTACGTAACATCATGACAGCCTCTTATAAATACTGTACCCATCTGGTTCTGTGGAGTGTATCCACAAAAGCAGCGTATAGACCTACAGTACATTGCTGCGGGCAATGGAAGTAGTCCTATTTCCTCACATCATAACATGAAATCTTCTGTTCAGTATTGGCTTTCATGTACGATTTCTACTGTACAACACTTGCAAATCAGAGTCAGAAGATTTAACTTGGCATTACAAGCACATCAGAGATGCTGAAATACTAGCAGAGATGCTAAATTTAACTGCCCACCACAAAAATGTGCAAGAATTTAATGTTTAAAAATGAATCATTGCACAAAAGATGGAATTACTGGTAAATTGCCTGTTAGCAATGTCAAGTTTACTGAATGTGGGGTGCCAACACTATGACCTGAATTGGTGACTTCATTAGTCAACATGGCACTAACCAAACTAAAAAAATAGGCTTTTATGCTGCTGTAGGAGAGAGCACAAATGAAATCTCACAGACAGTAAAGTACTTTAACTAACCAGAGATATGTTATTTCACCACTGACTCAATATTAGACACTCAATTAAGAAAAGTGTACAACAGATTCCCAGTTTTTTCTAATTCCTAATGAATCATAAGCTGTCGGCTCCTGAGAGATGCTTCACTGAATAAACAATAGAGCTAGCTCCAAAGGTGCAATATACTGCATCAATGATAACAAACTTCTCAGACTCCCAAAATGATAACTAAAATGAAATTAATGACTTCGTTTCAAGCATCAAGGGGACAGAATTTTCAAACATGCATTTCTTCAAGTTAATGCATTTATCTACAGTTATTGTCATCATGATAAAGCTTGGCTTGACTATTTCATTAACAAGGTTTGCAAAATCAATAAAGATGTTGATGTGTCAAAGATCCAACCAATGAAGATGATTTTATTTTGGTAACTATCAAAAATATTTTCAGCAGCCAACACAGTTCTCACTACTCATAAGGATTGAATAGTAGTCACTTGGAGGAGGAGTTAAACACTCAAATTCGTGCATACAGCTTCATGACATTTCAAATTAAATTTATTGCTGAAAGTGGATTTATACAGACACATGGAGGATTTGTAGCTGCCTTGCCTCTAAACCAGAAGCTGAGGGTCCCAGGACTCCAGGACTTGTTGGCTACAGAAAAAAAAAAATTGGTTTGCAGTTGAAGCAAGTTAATCAGCCTGCTTATTTTTCCCTCTATTCCTCAAAAAGGGAAAAAAAGTGTGAAAATACAAAACTGAATGAGACCCGGGCCTGCAAGTTTGCAGAAGCGTAATTTACATGGTTTAGACACATAGCTATGTATTGAATTAATTGAAAGAAACATTTCAGTCTCGTCCCATATATGCAACCCAGCTAGAGTCACATGAACTCATTGAGGGAAAAATGGTGAAAGAGATTTACCAGCAAAAAAAAACACACGGAACACAGGAGAAACAATGGGACGTTCTCCTTGCTGCATTCCTTTATGCTGAGTATTTAGGAAATCAGAAATCAATCTGAGGTGCAAGCTTGGAACTCTTTTGGATAAAACAGTTTTTAACGTTAGATCAATTGTTTGTATTAATCTCAGTTTCAAAACTCTTGTTAACCAAAGGTATCAAGGGTTCTGAAATGAAAGTGCTACACGGAGTTAGGCCGCAAATGAGCTACTGAATGGCTGACAGGTTTGAGGAGTTAAAATGCCTACTTCTTACTTAAATGTAAACCAAAATAATTCAATGTGCAGCTCAAAGAATGTCTGGCCAATGTTGCCCTTCACCCTCTCAATGTAGCATCCACTGGCTGAAGAGGTATGAGGGTGACTTCTTCCTAGATTACTGCTAATACCTCTGAGTAACTAAGTGTACAGAAATACACCATCGTTGGTTATGAAAAGTTTACCTGCCATTCCCTCCCTTCAGGTAGAGGAGAAGTACCTCAGTTACCCATTATAGCCCGGGCAACATCACAAATAAACTATTTGAAAAATCAAAGAAGCAAACTTGCCCACTTATAGCACCGTGATGCAAGAGGCCAAGCTGACAGAACTGTAAATTTTACTGGAGCTATGGTTTATAATGTAAACACCAGTTAAAAATAATAAACTTCACTGGCCCAGAATCTAATTGAAACAAAACACTATTTCACAATGGCAGTGCGTTCTTTAACGGGATAAAAGATGACAAATGTTCGGGCTGTGTAACTTCTCGTATACAGTCCGAGTAAATGTGTGGATATTGTTGCTGACAGAAAAACTTTTTGCTGCTATATGGATCTGACTGCTAAGGGGACTAATCTTGACAATCAGAAAGTGAAATACTTATTTCCTTAATTTTTAAGAATAAAAGTTATATGACTCTGTATATAGGAAGTCAACTTAAGGGTGAGAATCCAGTGAAGAAACAGGTGGACCAGGGCAAACTGACATAATTCAGTGTCCATTTTAAAGTCATATACTGTGACCTTAATTTGACATTTCAATTGTAAATATCTGCATCCCATTAACAATGGAAACATTGTACTGAAAAACTGAACGATGTGATTCTACTCTCCCAATACTGGTGGACGCAACAGATCATGTATCTTTACTGGGCATATAAGTGAATATTACAAAATTGTTACAGCACAGGGTGGGGGGGTGGGGGTGGGTGGGAGAGAAGCATTTGGCACATTATGCCTGCACCATCTCTCCAAATGCATATTTCACGTACTGCCATTCTTTTGTACTCCTGCACGTTCTCCCTTTTCAAATCACTATCTAATTCCCTTTTGAATTTCTTCATTGAACCTCTGTCCAACATACTCTCAGGTAGTGCATCCCTAAGCCCTCACTGCCTGAAATAGCTTTCCTTCATTTCACTTTTGTTTCTTTTATTCATTACTTCAATCTATGCCCTCTTATGTTTGAGTCTTTCACAAGTGGGAACATTTTCTTGTTATTTACTCTGTCTGGGTCTCATGATTTTGAACTCTTCAATTAGATCTCTTCTCAGCCTTCTCTTCTGTTGCTAAATGAAATTATTGTGACTTTCGAACATATCAGTCTGTGAAGCAGAACTCGCAGGTGGTTAATCGCACAAATAAAGTCTCTATTCTTATTACAGTAAAAGTATAACTCTTATTTATTGATTTAAAAAAGAACAAGTACAGAATCAAAATAAATGATCTGATGTGATAAAGTGTGACTTTTAAGTTGTGAGCAGAATCAATGTAATTCAGGAGACCCACAGCCAAATAATTTTTGCTTCTTTAACTTCATTATTCTAACATCAACTGAAAACTAAAATACCTTTCTATGTAACCCAGCGTTGCTAACCTGACCCTCTTTCTTCAGTCCAGTTCTCACTATCCTATTTGGAAGTGCAGCAATTTTCTCAAATCAAGTAGTGGAAAATCCAGAATAAATACTGGCCTGGCTATTTTCAGGCCATTCTCTGACAGGTAAAATATGAGCACAGACAAACTATGTCCAAAGGATATACCAGTCATTGCACACATAGAGCGCTTACTAGTGCCTGACCGATCATCTCAACTGCTGCATTGCAAAGGTTAGAATTTACTATTTCAAGCTTGTGTTGTCATTAGTGCAATCAGTACAAACACAAAGCAAATGCCTCAGATAGGTGGCAGCATGAACCATATCACACAAGTGCACCAAGTATAGAATTCAAGATAATCAGGGTACCTGCGTTGGGTTGTCAGGGTTGTAAAGTTCAGTGGGTTTCTGCCCTCGCTGCTCCACGCTATAGTATTTACATTGGTTCCACTGTGGTAACAAGGGAGGTTGAGGGGGCTGAGGGCCATTAGGCACACTCAGTTGCATGACCACAACTCCATGACTGGGAGCTGGCACACCTGAGGAAGCAGAAAAACAAAAGCTCAATCAACCTTCATGGAAAAAGTTGCACAGGAAGCTTCAATGTAATAGATCAAAACTGGATTCTACCAAATTCCATTTTGAGAACCTTAATTTAAAACATACTCACCTCTTTAAGAAGGGCTGAAGATGCTTGCTGTTGCAAAATATTACCCAAAAGAATCAGCCACAGAGTCATTCAAATATAGTGTGTCATTTTACAAGCATCGATGGCCAAGTTATATTTGCATACATTTTGGAAACCTAGCCATATCTTCAGATGTTCAAGTCAATAAAATGACCAACTAAAGTAATAGGAATAAAATTAAAAACTTCAAAATTGGACTTCCATGAATATAGATTTGCTTTAATTTTGATGGTCAATTTGAAAACTCATCTTGTGGATAATATAATTTCTTTTAAAATTGAACATTACATTAGACTGTACATGAAACCAGAGAATTGACTTAACACAGGTTAAATGCCTGCTTTCTAAGCTCAGTGAAAAGATACCACCTTTTATACAGCTGGCATATCAAGGTACATTTGGAACTGTTCAATATGATGCTTTCTTGGCCACTGAGTTCAAGTGTCTGGTTACAAAACAAAAATAACTGGTTGTAAAGATGCAGCAGGTGACCAAACGAAGTACAGTGCACAAGCAACTCAAAGCCTGTTGGAAGGCAAGATGTTAAGTCTCCTCACTGCTGGAACTAGGGGAACGCAACATTGTTTAGGTTAGTCAAAAACTCAAGAATTACTGCAGTACCACAAAACTTGTGGTGATTCGCAATTCAACCACGTAGCTCTTTCTCGCGACAAGTAACTGATTTGCGCATTAATAACAATGTGTAAGTCACACACTTATTTATTCAAAAAAGTCTGTCCCAGTATTAATTTGGTGCTGTCTTCAGGTAAAATCCAGCCAAAGTTTAAAGTGAATTTAAGATTGAAATTATCCCAAAATATATCACAAAATATTTCCCTGTTGATCTATAATGAGTAATGGAGGGCATGCATATCTGCTCATCTTTTGGGTTTCTTGATGGCGCACATCCCTCAGCAGCTAATTAAATGGTTGCAGGTGCTGATGCCAGTGATTTATGTGTCCACATGATAGTACCACAGAGACTTGCAACCTAGATGCCAGAAATACTTTGACAACACTCATCTCATTAATGTCAACAGATGACTTTAACTCTGTTACTTGCTGCCCAACATCGGCTGTTTCTCTGAACTTCAAGAGATTAGTAATCCTCAGTTTACCAGTAAGAAGGTTCCAATTACAGCATTAGTTCAGCTAAAAGGCTACCTCGATCACAACTTCTGCACTTCTTAAGGTTATATTTTATACCACATTAAGGAATGTCCACCTTTTCAACAAAAATCCAAAGGAACTCACTTCAGTGAAGGTAGAAAAAATTCGTTACTTTTCCTCTTTATTGCCAAACAAAGTTCTACTGCATACTTCAGAGCAGCATTTAGCAGAAAGGGTGAACACTGTCTAGCTTGTGAACTTCTCCACAACCTGAATGATTGTCTGTTTATGATGGAAAGGCGAAACTGCCCTGGAACACTTTTCTGAGTCACCCACTCCTGCTGTGAGAAGCCTGGTTAGTGTAATAGGCAGGTCCTATTATTTTGAAGCTGTAACCATCTGGATAAGAAAGGAATGCTGCACAATACCACAGGACTATACTGCAATACCACTTCAGAGAGAGTCTAACTGACTTCTTTTAAGCTAGGGTCAGCTGTGAATTATTCTTGTGTAACCATAAATATATACACAGTTTGTCCCTTAATTTTATGCAGCGACTCTCAGTTCCACCCAGACATGTGTCATTTGGTTTATGAAGTCTTTTTCTCTGTCAGCCAAATTAACTACCCACAGCACTGTAAAACCGCTGGTTTACTTCCTCAGAAAACTGATTTTAGAAACTCTGCTCATATATTTCAAACAGATGTACACAGTATTACTCTATGTCAGAGCAGCTAATTGCCATTGGAGGTAAAGCAAAAATTGCTGGAAAAACTCAGCAGGCCTGGCAACTGTGATCCGAGTTAATGTTTTGGGTCCAGTAACCCTTCTTTAGACTTCACTGGACCCGAAACATTAACTCTGTTTCTCTCTCTCCATAGATGCTGCCAGACCTGCTGAGTTTCCAGAATACACAGTGCTTTTTTTGTCACTGGAGCTCACTTAGTAGAAAACCATTTATCTGCACAGTCTGAAGTAGGGATGCAAACATTTTGGATGTCTCAACTCAGAACTGGTAAAAAGAATTTCTCTTGCCACAGCCATCTCTGGATGAGCAAAATTCTGATGTACAAGTAGTTCTTCACTCTTTAATTGCACAAACAGTAGCTTAGGTCTGATAGTTATGCCAAGGGAGGAAGAGTACAGGGGAGGTTGAAGGCTCCAGCAACCCAGAGACATGGAGATACAAATGAATTTAACAACAAGATTCCTATTATTAGTTTATTGCTCAGTGGTCTATCCATCTATCATTAGTAGACAGGAGTTAATATTGAGTCTTTAATCTTTGACTTCAGGGATATGTAATCTGTCAGTTTTTTTTAAACATACCCATTTTTGTTTGTTGTCACCAGATTTTCATTATCCTTTGAATTGTCTGTTTGTATAGTAATGACAGAAAGTACAGCTTAAAACACCCCATTATAAAATCACATAATGTAAGAACCATAGCCTGAGCCCAATAACAGGGTCTTTCCTCCCAAGATAATTTCCTAAACTAATGGATTGCTTTGAACTGGCATTTCAGCCAGAAAACTGTTCTAACATCAACCATTTTGACTCATTCAGACATCACAAGTGCATGTCTTCCTGACTTTCAATTATTCATAAATTTCGATTTCGGAACCAAAATCAGACCAGAGAAATCTCCCAATATATAAATCATGCTTTTTCCTGCCAATTACTCTTGGTATAAATAGCAATGAAGAAATTAGCAGCACATACATGCCTTTTACAGACGCCCTGTCAGAATGCGAGCAACTGAAAGCTGCTGATGCTTTGCCAAGTTGGTATGTGCTAATCTGAACATGTGCGAGAGTAAATTTGCACTAACCTGTATATTGTTGCTGCATTTGCGCTGGGTTACAAGGAGAGGGAGACTGAGGCATCTGGTACTGCTCTGGACCAGGTGGCTGAAGGAATCCAACCGATTGGCTGAAAAAGTTTTGCCCAGTTTAGTTTTATAAACAGCAGCTATTACACAGATCAACTCACATAAATTTATATAATTAAAAATTTTGCATCTAGCGCGTGTGCGTAGTGTCACACCTGAAAGTGTGGCCTCCGAGGAGTCACACTTTAAATGTGTCACACCTCAGAGCATCACACCTCCAAAGCATCACATGTGCATAGCGGCACAAAAAAGTCCACAGCCTGCTCAAATAACCACTTATCTGTTAAGTTACCAAAAATATAATTAAATAACTATGAACAAATGAAGTAAAAAAAATCCAATGAGGAACAAGTAACCAGCAGAAAGCTGAGCAATCAAATTCCTCAAATATTTTTTTCTATTGTTACTTTTAACAAACTAGTGTGTGCCACAAGAACAACCAAATAAATCACGAGTCTTTTTTTTAAACATTGCTTTCAGCTACCTTGTTCACTCTTCACTTCATATAGCTAGCAATAATATCTATGCAATAATCCCAAAAAGAATCTGGGAATAAAAATTCACTAAACTTACCCATTAAATTAGTTAATGTTAGAAAGGGTGTGCAAAAAATTCCATCCTCTAGACAGCTTTATTGCCTAGGGCCTGAATTACAAATTGCACCTCAGATGCTGCGGGCTGCCATTTACAATGGAGAGATTCTGCGAGCAAGAGAGATGCATGACAGGAGTTGGTTTTTCACCAACTCCTGCAGAACTTCAGACAAGAGTGTGCTTTGAGCAGGGTGCAGAAAAAGACTGACAGAAAAACCTGTGACATGCAAGTATACATCTGTGATAAGAGCTGCATCATAGGATTTGTGGTTTTCACCTTTTTCTTGTAGAACTATAATGTCTGGACAGCATCAATCAAGACAAGCCATTTCATACGAGACAAGACAATATTTTCCAATCATAACAACACAGATCAGCAGAAAGAAAACAGAGTGCTTTAAACAGGTTGTTAAATAAAAAACTGAAATGACAATGTTGTTCTGTCTCTTTAATAGAACGTAACGTTTGCGCAAGAGCTGTAGGGGAATGTTTGAGGCAGTTTGGATATTGTGGCATCTGTCAGCTAGACTCAGACTATAAGCAAACAACTACCATTTAATTTGCCTATCGTTATAGGTTTGAGAATGGACAAATATACCTGCTGCAGTGTTCCATTCACACCAGCTTCAGCAAGAACCAAAAAATACACAAGCCCTGCTTTGCTTTCTATGATGCAAATAATTGAGGAAATGCAGCATAAGTTTTGAGGAGGAAATAAAACACAACTTGCATGTTACCATTAAAAGAAATCCCAATATGCTTTCCAGAAGAACAATCAACAAAAAGTTAAAGAAAGGGCTTTATACAGGAGGGCTGACCAAAAGCTTGGTCAAACAAGTTTCAAGGAGTGTATTAAAACAGGACAGATGGAAAGGCAAATGGATTTAGGGAAGAAACTTTCAAACATGGAACCTAGGTAGCTAAAGGCAACTCTACGTGGGGCAAAAGAGGTCAGGTATGGGAAATGCACAAGATGCCAGAATCAGTGAAATGGAAAATGCATCGGGGTTTTGGGACTGTAGCAGGTTATGAAAATTGGTATGGATAACACCAAGAAGAAAACGAAGCACAAGAAGCAGCATTTTAAATCAGACAGGTTGGGAGACAGAAGCCAATGTTGGGGAGCCAAGGATAATGGTAGAGTGGTACTAGCACAGAATAGAATACAAGTTTTGGATAAGCTGAAATTTACAGCAGATAAAAAACCAGCCAGGACAATATTAGATTAACTGCCCCTGGAGGTGACAACAGCACGGATGAGGCTGTCAGCAGCGTAAGAGCCGAGGAGGGGAAGAGATGGGCAAGTAATTCAGGACTGAATAGGATGCCGAGGTTGCAGTCTAGGACTGCAGCTGGAGAGAGGGGTCAGATGGATGTCTACAAAATTAGTGGTAGGACCAAACAGAATGGCTAAAATCTTTTCAGTGCTTACTGAGGGTAACGTGTCGCTCAACAAAACCAATTTAAGATGCGAGAAGAGGCAGTGGATACATTGAGAGATGTGGTGGGAAAGTAGAGCTGGGGTATCATCAGTGTACATGTACATGTAGAAGCTGACTTCATGCCTGTAGTAATATTGGCAAGGGGCAACATGCAGATGAGGAAGTTGGTACAAGTGGGGAGGGTGACTGTTTATCGTATCCTAAAATCTATAAATTCTACTGCGCGTGCCACAGGGAAAGGAATATTTTAAAGGTGCAGTATGATTTATAAAACGGCTGATAAAAGAAATTAATACCAGCACGAGTACAACGTGCAAATATTTTTACCTCATCAGTCATGATATATTGCTGCAGTATAGTTGCTGCATTACAGCGATGCGCGAACTGCTATTGCATTCATGCTGAATGGAACGAGTAAGCATTAAAAAACACAATTCAGGTCCAGGACCACTTGTGACCAACATCACAGGAGATCTACTAATACTCTCAAAAACAAATCACACACGAGGATAATAAGTACAAGACACTTGAAGCAAATCTTTATATAAATGCTTTTATGTTTTTCCAATGTTATGTTGCCCTTTACTGCTTTTCCATATCTTGATTAAACTCCTTCAATTGGCAAGATCAGGACCACAGATTCATTACGTCATCCCACTACTCCTCTGCTCCTTAGGAGAACGAGTGATTTGGCTAATCATTGTTGGGGTTAATCCACTGGTGCTATCACAAGTTATTTGTTGTTCAAACTGAGATTTGAACCTGCGATGCAGAGGAGTATCTCCATTGCTTGGCCAACATTTAATCAAGAGTTAACGCTTTGTAAGTGCACATGTGAACATTTCAAGAAAAGCACAGCAGTAGGCTAGATTCAAAAATAGTTTGACATTTTCAGGAGAAGTCTTCACATGGTAGCTGAAGAAAAAGTACATGTCAGAGTTTGCATTCACATACGGCATGGTTACATAGTGCTGGTAGACATGGCTGCAAACACACAAGGAGTAATGAGAATTCAGATGATTAGAGCAGTTGAATTTCACCATCGGTGGGTAGATCATCTTTGGTAAGATCATCTGCACTGAATGAGCCTTCAAGAACGGTCTCTAAATTACTTAGTATAATCGCTTTCAATAGGCCAAGCATCACATATTCATATAGAGATACATCCTAAACATGCTACAGCCATGTGCTTGTAAGGAGATTTCACTGTGATAGACAGGGAAGATTCACTTTCTCGCCGCTAGTAGCAAAAGCTGTGTTAGGCTAATTGTGGGCGAAAACGTTTTGCTTTTCAGCAAATAGAACCAAACTGCGGGCTTGGACCTCAAGAACTGTAAAGCTGGTCACGATATTTGTGGTTGTCTGGATAACAATCCAGAATGGCTGAGTGCAGGGCTTGAGCAGAATAAGCACTCTTCTATCTGCAGCACCTCTGGCATTAATCTGGCTTTGGAACGGTCTGCTTACGGAGCTGCTGCATTCTATATGAAAAGCATTATTGCACAGGTCCTTATGCATTTAGCCGCAAGGAGTCTACCTTTATATCTCTTACCATTCCTCCTTCTCTCACTGAGGGCTTAGTTAACTTTTATTCCCAGGCACTGCTGCAGACTCTCTGTGCTGATCAGCTTTAATTCATTAATAAATGCAGAGGTTACACTGTAGTGTAAAAGGAACGGTCACATTCAAATTACTTCCCCAAAGTCATTGTAATTGTAGATTACACAGATTCAAAATTACAGAGTGGAAATTATATTCCTTGTGTGACACAGTGAATTCTAAAACAGGTTCTCTTAACCAGATGCATCGATAATATAACAATCTCTTACCTTGTGCTATTTTGCTGGGATGGTGGGATTACACTGTAATATACTGGCACTCCTCCAGCAGGTAATGTTCCCTGGACAGATTGACTGGGTACCATAACAGGTTGCTGGTAGGTCTGCTGTACAACTACTTGAGAATCACTGGACATTGGCACCTGTAATAGTAACAAATCAATTGAGAGAGAGAAAATAAACTATTTCTGGGTCAACTATCCAAAAAATTAAAACTAGGCTTTGAAGCTGCTTCGTTCTACCATTAAATAAGAAATAAATAACTAACTCCTCCAATCAGCTAGAATAAGAGCTAAAATAAAATAATAAAAAATTATGCGGGCACTCAAGATCTGACAAAGAAAACAGAAAGTGCTGCAAATACTCAGCAGGTAAGGCAGCATCTGTGGAGAAAAATAAAGGGTTTTTTTTACGGAGCCTACGAAGGTGGGAGGACTGGCGCTTGGAATAATTAATCTGGCAGGATGAGAAAGTTTGATTTCCCAATGACGGGTTGAGACACAGAAATAAAATCAGTAATGTATCTGTATCAAGCATTACCACCTGTAGCATGTCCATGCTTGTAATATATCGGCATATCATGAATATTCATCGACACAAAGTCGTTTTTACTAAGGTCAGGGGTGAATGGGAATCCTGCGGTACACAATCAGTTCAAAATGGCAAACTGTCAGTTTTGTACAGCTGTTTGCAAGGTTAGCAGTTTTTGGTGTTTTACTGTACGGCGCAGGTGAACAGCAGCTTGCATGGAGGCTCTGGACCAGAAAGGACAAGTCTGTGGTAAGGAGTCAGGAAGTTGGAGCAATGAAGTAGGAAGGGCCTGGGGTAGCGAGGTCAGTTTGTCAAAGTAAGATAATGGGGAACCAAATGGACTGTGGCAGTACTGTCCAACATGTGTCACATTCCTGGACGGTGAACTGTAACTGGAGAGGTGCCGCAGGGTTCAGTTCTCAAGCCTCGACTATATACAATCTATATAATATAAAAAAAGCTCTGCAAGCAAGGGCAGAGTGTAACACAGCAAAGATAAAGAATTTACAGATGAATATTTATGTAGTGCATCATGTAATAAGAAAGGCAAATGGAATTCTGGCATTTATTGCAAAAAGACTGGATTATAAAAGTAAAGAAGTACTGTTACAGTGATAGAAGGCACTGGTGAGACCACACCTGGAGAATTATGTCCAGTTTTGGTCCCCTTACTTGAAGATGTAGTTGCACTGGGGGCAGTTAAGAGGAGGCTTGCCACATTGATTCCAGGGCTGTTGTATGAGGAGCAGTTAAGTAGCTTGGGCTTCTACTTGGTGGAGTTCAGAAGAATGAGGGGGGATCGGACTGAGGTATATGAAATGCTAAAGGGGACTGGAAGGTGGACATTGAACAGATGTTCCCTCTCGTGGGACAATCTCAAATGGTAGTTCATAGATATAGAATAACAGGAGGTCAGTTCAAAACTGAGATGTAGAGAAACTGCTTCTCTCACAGGGTTGTGAAGCTGTGGAACTCACTGCTCCAGATTGCGATGGAGCTGGAATCAATCAATAGATTCAAGAAATAGATAGATATGTTTCACATGAAAAGTGGGACAAAGGGCTATGGGGAACAGGCAGCAGAGTGGAGTTGAGACCAGGATAAGATCAGCCACGATCTTGGTAAATGGCACAGCAGGCTCAGTTAGCTGAATTGCTTCCTCCCTGTGCCAATTCCTATGTACCTATGCGTCCATGTCAGGGTGTTAACGAGCAGAATCCCTACAGGGCTCTGAGTTCACCAGAAACACTTTGAAGATCCACTCAGAGATCTTTAACAGCATCTTTCATAATGCGTAGAACAGAGAGCCAGCTGAGCCTGCAGGTTCAGTGGCATTTCGTACAGCGGAGAGTGAATGCAAAAATAAAACACTGTTTCTTCCCCAAGAAAGGATATTTCTCTGGCTCCCCTGTAAACCATTAATGTGCATCAAGTGAAACCCTATCACCAAACCAGTTCTCTTCCTAAGATAGCCAAAACAAATACTGATGATGCACTGAAATAAAGTGAAGCCAATATAACAAAATATCTACAAGTAAAATTTAAGTTTGAAAAACATATTTTTCTTTTGAACCCTCAGCAAGTCTAATGTTATTGAGAATGGAGTTGAGAAGGGAGGTTATGGCCAGATGCAAAATCTCTCTATTTGACCAGGAGATTCTGTAACAGGCCACTCACAGCTATGGAAAGAGTTTGCAAACACTAAATGACTCTGTTTTCCCATATACACCACTGGCATTTTGAATTTTAATTATAATTTTTTTGGAAAAAGCAAAGAAAAACGTAGAAAGAGGTCAGAGGCGCCCTCTTTAATGGAGGACACTGGCTCCCTGATTAATCAATACAGGACACTGGCTCCCTGATTAATCAATACAGGACACTGGCTCCCAGATTAATCAATGCAGGACACCGGTTCCCAGATTAATCAATACAGGACACTGGCTCCCAGATTAATCAATGCAGGACACCGGTTCCCAGATTAATCAATGCAGGACACCGGTTCCCAGATTAATCAATACAGCATAGTGGCTCCCAGATTAATCAATGCAGGACACCGGTTCCCAGATTAATCAATACAGGACACCGGCTCCCAGATTAATCAATGCAGGACACCGGTTCCCAGATTAATCAATGCAGGACACCGGTTCCCAGATTAATCAATACAGTATAGTGGCTCCCAGATTAATCAATACAGGATAGTGGCTCCCAGATTAATCAATACAGGATAGTGGCTCCCAGATTAATCAATGCAGGACACTGGCTCCCAGATTAATCAATACAGGATAGTGGCTCCCAGATTAATCAATGCAGGACACCGGTTCCCAGATTAATCAATACAAGACACTGGCTCCCAGATTAATCAATACAGGACACCGGTTCCCTGATTAATCAATACAGGACACTGGCTCCCTGATTAATCAATACAGGATAGTGGCTCCCAGATTAATCAATACAGGATAGTGGCTCCCAGATTAATCAATGCAGGACACTGGCTCCCAGATTAATCAATACAGGATAGTGGCTCCCAGATTAATCAATACAGGACACCGGCTCCCAGATTAATCAATACAGGACACTGGCTCCCAGATTAATCAATACAGGATAGTGGCTCCCAGATTAATCAATGCAGGACACCGGTTCCCAGATTAATCAATACAGCATAGTGGCTCCCAGATTAATCAATGCAGGACACCGGTTCCCTGATTAATCAATACAGGACACTGGCTCCCAGATTAATCAATACAGGATAGTGGCTCCCAGATTAATCAATACAGGATAGTGGCTCCCAGATTAATCAATGCAGGACACCGGTTCCCAGATTAATCAATACAGGGCACCGGTTCCCAGATTAATCAATACAGGACACCGGCTCCCAGATTAATCAATGCAGGACACCGGATCCCAGATTAATCAATACAGGACACTGGCTCCCAGATTAATCAATACAGGATAGTGGCTCCCAGATTAATCAATACAGGACACCGGTTCCCAGATTAATCAATGCAGGACACCGGTTCCCAGATTAATCAATACAGGACACTGGCTCCCAGATTAATCAATACAGGATAGTGGCTCCCAGATTAATCAATGCAGGACACCGGTTCCCAGATTAATCAATACAGGGCACCGGTTCCCAGGTTAATCAATACAGGACACTGGCTCCCAGATTAATCAATACAGGACACTGGCTCCCAGATTAATCAATACAGGATAGTGGCTCCCAGATTAATGAATGCAGGACACCGGTTCCCTGATTAATCAATACAGGACACCGGTTCCCTGATTAATCAATACAGGACACTGGCTCCCTGATTAATCAATACAGGATAGTGGCTCCCTGATTAATCAATACAGGATAGTGGCTCCCAGATTAATCAATGCAGGACACTGGCTCCCAGATTAATCAATACAGGATAGTGGCTCCCAGATTAATCAATACAGGACACCGGCTCCCAGTTTAATCAATACAGGACACTGGCTCCCAGATTAATCAATACAGGATAGTGGCTCCCAGATTAATCAATACAGGATAGTGGCTCCCAGATTAATCAATGCAGGACACCGGTTCCCAGATTAATCAATGCAGGACACCGGTTCCCAGATTAATCAATACAGGACACCGGCTCCCAGATTAATCAATGCAGGACACCGGTTCCCTGATTAATCAATACAGGACACTGGCTCCCAGATTAATCAATACAGGACACTGGCTCCCAGATTAATCAATACAGGATAGTGGCTCCCAGATTAATCAATGCAGGACACTGGCTCCCAGATTAATCAATACAGGATAGTGGCTCCCAGATTAATCAATGCAGGACACCGGTTCCCAGATTAATCAATACAGGGCACCGGTTCCCAGATTAATCAATACAGGACACCGGCTCCCAGATTAATCAATGCAGGACACCGGTTCCCAGATTAATCAATACAGGACACTGGCTCCCAGATTAATCAATACAGGATAGTGGCTCCCAGATTAATCAATACAGGACACCGGTTCCCAGATTAATCAATGCAGGACACCGGTTCCCAGATTAATCAATACAGGACACTGGCTCCCAGATTAATCAATACAGGATAGTGGCTCCCAGATTAATCAATGCAGGACACCGGTTCCCAGATTAATCAATACAGGGCACCGGTTCCCAGGTTAATCAATACAGGACACTGGCTCCCAGATTAATCAATACAGGATAGTGGCTCCCAGATTAATGAATGCAGGACACCGGTTCCCAGATTAATCAATGCAGGACACCGGTTCCCAGATTAATCAATACAGCATAGTGGCTCCCAGATTAATCAATACAGGATAGTGGCTCCCAGATTAATCAATACAGGATAGTGGCTCCCAGATTAATCAATGCAGGATAGTGGCTCCCAGATTAATCAATGCAGGACACCGGTTCCCAGATTAATCAATACAGGACACTGGCTCCCAGATTAATCAATACAGGATAGTGGCTCCCAGATTAATCAATGCAGGACACCGGTTCCCAGATTAATCAATACAGGACACTGGCTCCCAGATTAATCAATACAGGACACCGGCTCCCTGATTAATCAATACAGGACACTGGCTCCCAGATTAATCAATACAGGATAGTGGCTCCCAGATTAATCAATACAGGATAGTGGCTCCCAGATTAATCAATGCAGGATAGTGGCTCCCAGATTAATCAATGCAGGATACCGGTTCCCAGATTAATCAATACAGGACACTGGCTCCCAGATTAATCAATACAGGACACCGGCTCCCAGATTAATGAATGCAGGACACCGGTTCCCAGATTAATCAATGCAGGACACCGGTTCCCAGATTAATCAATACAGCATAGTGGCTCCCAGATTAATCAATACAGGATAGTGGCTCCCAGATTAATCAATGCAGGATAGTGGCTCCCAGATTAATCAATGCAGGATACCGGTTCCCAGATTAATCAATACAGGACACTGGCTCCCAGATTAATCAATACAGGATAGTGGCTCCCAGATTAATCAATACAGGATAGTGGCTCCCAGATTAATCAATGCAGGACACCGGTTCCCAGATTAATCAATACAGGACACTGGCTCCCAGATTAATCAATACAGGACACCGGCTCCCTGATTAATCAATACAGGACACTGGCACCCTTTTTTTAATCAACACACTAAGCACAGCAATTCACTTTCTCCCAAGTCATCATGGTGAACCAATCAGAAGTATAAAAGCCCTCACTGACAAAGACACTTATGTCCCTCATGTTTTCTTGTGTTGAGGACACAGGAAAAAGCTTAAGGGTTACTAAGATGCAGAGGATTAGTGATAAACATTTTGTTCATAAAATATACTGCAATGACATATCTAGTTCTTAGATTGCAGAGTGCAAGTACAGTTCCTTTGAAAGCAAATGTTCTCAATATTTCACTGTGTACGTAATAACATTGAATAATGTAATGAATGTTATTTGACATTTTAAAATGAGATTTCTAGCTATTTTCCTTGAATTGATTACCTGATATGATGGAACAGAAGAGTATTGGACCATCATCCCTTGCATTTGGTTTCCCAGATTGTTCCGCTGATTATTCATCAAGCCTGGTGTTTGGGGTTGTTGTACACCTATCATCCCTTGGTAGGTCTGCTGCTGATTTGGTATTACACCCTGTAAACCTATGTTTCAGAAAAATAGAGCATGAAAAGAATTGTATGAGTGGTTGCTTACATAAAGGCAAGTATCAAAAGCTCAAGGCAGTTGTGTGTCTGGCAGGAACCTCAATAAGAAATTTTTATCATCTTATTAAGGTGGATTCTCCCATTTCTTAGATGGATGAGTTTATAGCAGGAGACAAAATATTACAAAGAACAGTGTACCTTTGCTCTGAAATATTGCATTTGGCTTCCTACCTCAGTCTCTGTAGTTAAAACTTCTCCTTTTGTGTTTAAAGCAGATTTTGGAGGCTGCTCAATGGTATATTGGATATAGTTAGTATCTGAGATATCAAATCAGGAAGATCACAGGTTTCATCCCCAGACTGCATGTAGAGAGTTTTCACTGCCAATGTACAACCAGCTTCAGCACTCCTGGGTTAAAGTTGGGAAGAAATCAGCCAGGGTTCTGGCTATCCGGTGAGCACTACTGCAAATGCGTGCACAGGCACAGGTGGGAAGAGACTCTGGCTCAATTGTGGTGCCTTCGTAGATGGTAGTCACTTACAATTTTTTACATGTTGAATAATGGCACTTAGGATTGAATATTGGAGGCAACTGGTATGTGAAATTTAACACTTCACATTCAAGGGAGAAAACCAGCAGCTTCGAAAAAAAAGGCAATGATCAAGAGATCTCCATGAGAATCACTAGATGATCAAAAACAGACAAGCAGCAAGGAGATTTTCAAATTCCCAGCTGGCAATGACAAATTAGATGCCTGTACTAGAAACAACATGATTTTCCAGTGGAAGTGACCAATCTACAAGGTGGCTTTGCATCCTAAATCAAAAATTACCTCACCGTCTTTCAAAACTGTTAGTTCTGCAACTGAACAGGAATTGTAGCAAAGCACCAAAACACTCCATTCTCAAATGTGTACAGCGGTACCAAGTTAGACCATTAGAGGCATCCGAACATTAAAGCTCAAAATGCAATATTTCAGGGCAAATATCCAAATATCAATTTTGCATTTCTGGAAGAATCACAGCCAATTTACAAAATTATTATGGAATATACCAGAGTTGAAAAATTTGCAAGATCAGCAAAACAAATAAGACAACAAGTCAGGGAAATTTCTGTTCCCCTGGGGAAACCATTTTGAGCATGTGAATTTACACATTAAGACACGGAAACAAATGTTTATATTGCAGTAATGAAGCATGTTACAAACAGCTTTCTTACTATAATTGGGAGATGTGAAACCAGGACTCTTTTTGACTGACTTTAGCACAGCAGTCATCCAAAAACACTGGCCTAAGCCATTATTCTAGTTTTTTCCTGGATCCATTGCTCTAAAAGTTCAATAAACACACTAGCATTGGTCCAACAAACCTAAGTGGAAAACTGCAAACAGTTCTTGGAGGTTGTTGTACATTGTATTTCAATAAGAAAAATCTAAAGCAACAAGCATAGCTACATTTTAAATAAATCTTTTAACCAAGAGAAAAATGGACAGATGTCAACACCTTGAACGGGTCAGTCAGATTAAAATACTGGTGCATGAACAATTTCCCAAATGGGTTAAAATAGCAAAGATGCGGTTTAAACAAACAATGCTGGAAAAGTGACGTGCACAACATCCCTAATATCCTACAAAAAGTTTGTTCTAAATGACTGTTCCTTGCAAAATGGCACAGAGGCAATACCTCTCTACAGCAGTGTGCGTAGAACGCTAAAAGGGAAGAAAACTAAATGTAATTGATTGACATGCAGCTCACCAAAGTTGAAATATAAAGACTGAGGAGCAACTACAAATTTTTTTTGACATGTATAATCAACAAATCTGATGAGTAACATAATCTGAAGACAGTGTTTCACTAACCTGCTTGTTGTGTTGGCTGAGGCAGCTGTTGGCTGCGCTGAGAATTGTACGGAACCTGGGAGAGAGGCCGGTACTGCTGGTTGGAGCTTTGGTACTGCCCAGGGGGATAATAAGAAACAGGGATCTGCTCAAAGAGAAAAGGACAAAATAAATTGACTTCAAATGCAAATCTGATAATCTGTAAAGCCAATGCATTGCAACACTGTGTAACACTTCTGCAAAATTCAGTAGGCACATCTTCAGGTTACAGAGCCTAATGGTCATTGTGATGTGACTAAGAACTTATCACAGATACCTCTGATGAAGGGTCTAGGCCCGAAACGTCAGCTTTTGTGCTCCTGAGATGCTGCTTGGCCTGCTGTGTTCATCCAGCCTCACATTTTATTATCTAAGAACTTATCACAAGCTGTTCTAGGTATTTTCTGATCAACCTGTTCAGAGATGTTGTACACACCTTTAGGGATTGAACCTAGGCCTCCTGGTTCAGAAGTAGGGACACAAAAGGCTACTCAGGCTATTTTATTTTGTTTCTATCCAGGGATACTATTACACACCTCTGAAGGGTTTTTTTTAACCACCACAAAATCACCCATGTTTTTAATTAGAAACAATTTACAAACACAGCCCATCAGGAGCAGTGCATCAACAAAAGTAAGGTAAAGGTAGGACACAGGCCATTTTTAAATAAAGGGTAAGAGGGGATGACATTCCAATTTACAAGCATAAATGACTAATCTGACAATACGACATTATCATTTCTAAGTCATGTATAAAACATTCAGATGCAGAGTAAAACCCTTTTTTACTCTACCTCAACAATGAACCTTGGTCCAAACCTCAGAACAGCAAGTGCATTTGCAACAATTTACACATTGCTGCGTTATGTATAAGAAACTGTTTATGTTCCTTGATTGCCACATTACTGTCAAGTAGTGATAAAGTGAGCAATTTCTGCTGTGGGCCCATGTTCACCAACTGCCAAAGATACCTCTCATCAGTTCTGCAAATCTTGGTTTCCACCATTCAAGTTCCAGTGTTAGTTACTAACACTGCCAAGGTAAATTTTTTTGACTCACTTCTCTTCTCTCACATAACCGCAATGATCTAGGGAAAATTATCTGGCTAGATACTTTTCAATCTACTTGTTTGGAGATGTTACGACACACTTCTGGAGCAGGTGGGACCTGAACCCAGGTCTCCTGGCTCAGGGGTAGGGACACCACCATTGCGCCACAACAGCACAAGAGCTCCGTCCATTCTACCTTCATTCTACATGATCATTACTATCAATATTAAGTATTATCCCTACTTGGTATTCCTGATCCTTTTCATTTGTTTTGCACAGGACCCTCATTGGGTCAAAACATGTGTCTCCAAGCTACCTCTGTCTCGTGTCATTACTTTAATCTAGCTTACTCCTAGTCCACCTTCCCTTGCTGGATATTTTCTCTTGCTGAATGCATCTTAAAGATGACTCCTAGAACCCTCTACCATGCCCATGAGTTCTAACATTAGGGCGTTCTGGAGATGTTTAAATTACTGACTTATAATTGGTCACCACTGCTGTTGTCTTTTGTTAAGAACTATATTCTTACTCAATAACTTGCACTTCATATATCACACTGTTACCACAATAAGACCAAAGCATCAGTGACTCCCATTGGTTAACCTTGTACCACATTCTAAAACACATACCTCCCGCATACTCACCTTCACAGATGCGTAACAATTATTCCTTATGCAAGTCCCATTCTACTAAATTCTCAAATGTTGGTATATTGTTACAGACCTGACAATTCCAGACGAATGCTAGCCTTTAGGTTGATACATGGAGCACAAAAGTTGCCATAAA
Source organism: Stegostoma tigrinum (assembly GCF_030684315.1). NCBI lineage: Eukaryota > Metazoa > Chordata > Chondrichthyes > Orectolobiformes > Stegostomatidae > Stegostoma > Stegostoma tigrinum. Next base: position 6,741,232 of record NC_081404.1, on the reverse strand, counting down.
TACAACTCAAGTCCATGTCGACAAAGCCTACTTTTGTAAAAAAAAATCATTCATTAGGTGCAGGTATTACTGACTTGACCGACATTTACTGCCTTTTTTAACCACTGCAGTCTATGTGGTGTAGATACACCCATGGTGCTATAATGAAGAAATTTCCAAGATTTTGATCCAATGGCAGTGGAAGGTACAGTGACATAGTTCCAAATCAGGAGGATGATGGCTTGGAAGGGAACATGCAGGCAAGGGTATTCTCAAGCACCTATTACCTTTTAGAAGATAACGTCAAAAGAACCGAGGAACAAGAGTAGGTTATTCAGCCCCTTGAGCTTGTTCCACCATTTAATGAAATTACAGACCTGTGGCTGAGCCCCTTAGACTTTGGCCCATATACCTGAATACCTTTGCTTAACAAAAAAATCTCTTAGCTTTAAAATGAACAGCTGTGGTTATTGCATGATGGATCGACTTTCCTTCATAAAACTCCAGGTTATAATCAAATTCTCTAAATACAACAAATAGCTATTGCTGGACAATAAACTCAAACCATTTTCATTTAATTTACCCACAAGCAAGGATTCAAATCAGCATTCTTTGGAAGAGGTCTAGTCAACTTTTAAATACGCATCACAAGAACTTTTAGACTCACAAAATCCTTGTGCAATTGTAAATATTGCAATCAAGATAATGATATTGTGATGTAAATGAGAGATTTATACACACTTAATATCATTTATTTTTAGTGTGAATTCTTGAGTTAATAAGGTGGGTTTTTCTGTGGGTATGAAGGTAATAATTAACTCCTAAGTATTTCTGGAATCAAGGTTATTTCTTTAAAACAATTTTTGAGGACTAGCCTAAAAATTCATAGATCTTTGTGTGCACCATAGTGTTTTACAACTGTAATAAAATCATGAGAATATTTTTTAAACTCAATGGAAACATCCCTAGATCAGAGAGTTTTTTTAGTTTTACTTTGAATTTTATGCAGTCTTGTGAAGTTCCTGAAGATGCTTGTAAAAACCAGTGCTCCTGAGCAGCAAACAATATAGTGAAACTAGAACACTTAAACAGTTAGTGTCAGTCCCAGACCGGAAGCGTTGCCATAAAACCTTGAATATTTTACCAGAAGTTGACTGCATTCAAATGCACAAATAACTCCAGGGAGAAGCTGTCTGCAGTGCCAGTCAAGTCAAAAGTGACTTAAACATATCAAGGTGTTAGAGACAGGGGGGGTCTGGTATGAGTACTGCACAAGTGCTGTTTTTGATGTGCTTTCGGTTTTAAAGAAATGTTATTGTTTTTCTTTTCAATTTATGTAAGGAGTGTTTTGGGATTAAGAGAATTTCCAACAATCACCTTAAACACCTTGGTCTAATCCACAATCAACAGTCGGATTTTTAAAAGGCCTTTTCGACAAGTGATCTGGTGATCCTCCAGAAATTTTCTCTTGGATATTTTGGTGTCATGTCATTACATTAGATATCTCCTCAGCTTTGAATGGGTTCCAGCACAAAATATCATCATATTCCATCACCCCAAACTCCCACCCTAACAAAGCTGTAATATATGGATATGTGGTTTATTTTTAAATAGTTTTATTTGTTCTGTGGTCAACAGCTTGGATACTGTGCATTGCTCAGGTCCCAACTGGATTGTTGGCCTTTCTCCAACTTGTTCTTTCCTACCAGTGAGCTTTTTAAATTCCTCAATCAACCTCATCTACTCCTCGTCGATAATTTCAGTCTACATTCACACTTTATTTCACACTGCACATCTGCAGTGCTCACCACATCTACTTCTGCCAAGTCCAACAGCTCAAACATGACAAATCTTTCTTTCTCAGTCCTTAAAAAAAACTGAGCTCACTTCAATGTACCAAATAAGTAAGTAAAACAAAATGAGAACTGTTGGTAAAACTACTGATGAAATCAACTTCGCATGAAGCCAAAATTCCACCTGCATTAGTAGCTTGCAATGGGAGTCCCTTTTTCGAATTTGAACAGGCTCCAAACAGGAAAAGTTTGTAAAACACCACATTTGGGCACAATGTGTAATATCCAATGAGGCAGCCAGTCTCAACGAAAGGGGAAGTTATAGCAGTGGATGAAAAATGGAATGATTGTATACCATGACAAAGCAGTGATCTATGAGGAGCACGTCACCCTTTGTTATGGATGACATTTGAAGTTGAAGGCAACCCTAAAGTAAAAGTAAAGGTTATTAGCTGATGACTGAATTGATGCAGTGAATTCAGGTATCTTGCATCCAGTTGCAAAAAAGATTTGTTCACAGCATGGTGGACATAAATGCATTCTCTTTTTTGTGCACATTTCTTGTACATCTCTCTATCCATTGTACACTGGCTTTGCCATACTGTTTGAAGCATTAAGATCAACAATTGCTCTTTCTATAATCCACTGCAAAGCACAACTTCCTCAAAGGCAGCAAGGAACCATAAACAAGTGGGGGTACTTCACTACTGTGAGAAGATTTCCCAGCAGCAACAGCTGTGATGGATGCAGAGGATAGTCTAAGTTAAGAGGCATCCAGCCAGGTTATTCCTGCCGTGGAACACAGGCACTATGCAATTTGGTGTAATGAAGCCATCACAGCTGTCAGCTGTAAAATGTGCATGATAATGTGTCCTTGCTCAGACACCACCTAAACATGAAATTCTGTTAAACATACAAATTTTATTTATAAGGGTCATGGAATTGATATGCAACATTTGTGCCCATACAACATATATCCATTAAGCAAGAGAATCTTATCATCTAATGAAAGCCCTGTACAGTGGTCACAAAAACAGTATTTTGGTATTTGTTTAATACAAGTATTCACTACAGATTGCCAGCTGTGACAATTATCTCCTGAGTGCGGCCTAGAGAGATCTGACAACATCAAAGCTTCACTGCCGCAAGAAAGATCCAGCAAACGGACAACTTTATAGCAGGTGTCCTGGAAATAGAGGCAAGAAGCTGTAAGTCATGTGGAGTAGGTACACCCACAGCGCTACTAGGAAATGAGTTCCAGGATTTTCACCCCACAATGAAGAAGGTTAGGTGATGTATTTCCAAATCCAGATGATGTGTGACTTAGAGGTGATAGAGTTCCCATGTGCCTATTGCCCTTGCTCCTCTCATTGGTAGAGGGTTACAGGGTTTTGGAAGTCTCAACTGAAACCATTCCAATGAGCTTCAAACCCGTCCCTCCTGTCTACGTGACTCTGCAAACTTAGGATTTAGGTGCTAAACTTTATTGTCGCTCTGAAACCGGAACAAACATTAATTAAAAAAGGGAGAAAAGAAATGTTTCGTTTCTTAAAGCCTTTTACATTACTAGTAACAAATCTGTACATTGTCCTAGAGCTGCACAATCAAATTTAAAAGGGGGTACTTTATTCCTTTATTTTATTCACTTTAAGGAAAGGTTTCAAAATCTCAGTACAGCACAATAAACTTTGTGTGTGCATTGGGTGTAGCAACTATCACCAGATATGTTGTGAAGCAAGAGAAGGCAGTCATAGTACAATGATCTAAGATGATACACAACTCCCCAGAGGTACAACATCAGGAGGAACAGTAAGCAACCTGGGATGAAAGAATAGCTTACAGGGTCACTGCCAACACTGAAAGAGATATGCCACCTGATCCATAAAGACTGTCAGTCACCTGTACTGCACAACAAGGACAAGTCATTCAGTATCAGCAGCAGCAAAGGTCACTGTTGTCATGAACCTTACGATCATAGGTGCTTTCCTAGCACCCACAGGATCATCACAGGATTGAGCTATTTTGGCATTTTTGTTGCATGAATTTCCTTGCATACTTCCTCCACCATATCCAGGCTGCTGCGCTGTACCTACTTTGAGCTGTGTAATATTCTGCATGCACAATGAAGAAATGCAAACTGAAAAATATTTTAAAAGTGAATCAACTTTATTTTCTGACACGGTGTTATGTTTAATGTGCTCATATAATGTCTCTGCTTTGTACGCTGTGAAATTCTTAATGCTGATTGTGCCTGTATCAAACCAATAAACAGTCTTGCAGCTGCAGAGTGACACTGGTGGGTTGCTGTATAACCAACTGGTGGTACAGAAGGCCTGGTATTCATATTGGTGACCAATTCTGTTGAACCTGCATCACTTCGACTACTACAGTAGCTGCAGAATCATTTTTTTTTCACTTTTGCAAGGCTATGTGAAAGTTCAGAACGGTTAGTGATATGAATGCAAAGAATCTTCTCATGTAGTAGTGTATGCATGGCATGGCTGGAGGGTATTTCCTTATGGCATCTGCCTTCTTTATGAGCAGAGATCAGAGGGCATTTGTGGGTGCACAAATCTCTCCTTAATGGCTACTTTTATCAGATTCCAGGCTTATTGAAACTGGCTTGGCTGCATTTCATGACTGTTCTGAGAGACAAGGGAGTATTCATGACAGATGTCTCCACAGTGAACACATACACAGTGAGCCCACCAACGCAAACAAACCTCACGTATTCCATAACGATACTCTCGTTCCCACAACTACTGTTCCATGGAGAAGGACACAGTACTGACTATCTGGATGTTGAACTTATTCATAATTCACAGATGATCTTTTGATAGTGGTGTACCAGTCTTTGTGTAGAAGTAGCCCCACTGAAGTGTGCAATTCTATGCAATACGGAAGGAGCATGTATATCCTGGGGCTTTGGCCTGATCCAGGTGCCCCTCTTTAAAATTTTCTCAGAGACTTGCCCTGCACTTCCTCAGTATAACAAGCTGTTTTTGCCATACTGAGTGCATTTGTGCCCATATTTGGTTCAAGTAAAGATGTAATGGTTGTTATTTGGTGAGTGCTGCTCTCCACTTTCAGCCGAAGAGTGAGTAGATATTCATTGCCCTGTAAAGAGAACACAGCACATATTATGAAATCCTTTACATATTTATCTAGTTAGGCACTACATGGTCATAATCATCCTATTTTGCAGAATAACTGTAGGTGGGTAACAGAAATATCTTAATATAATGGTACATACCACAAAATCTGTATTTTCCTCCAATCTTCACAAACTGCGAGACTCTTAGCTTGCCCTGCTAAACAGAACTACAACAGTTTTCTCATGAGGAATGAGACGTTTGATGCCGGGGCTCTGCTACCTTTCACAGGTTGCCACTATCCATCATATGCAAATACAACCTTTTAAAGTTAAGCTTGACTAAGGAGGAGTGCACCAGAACATTGAAATTCCTATCTTCCCATGTCTCTCCTTATGCAATTGTGTCAAGTTGTTCAGCCTTGTGAAGCAGCTTGAAAAACTCTACTTAAAGGCACTATATAAATGCAAGTTGTTGCTTTCAACATTGATGTTATCCTGCACTGTTGGCTTTAGCCTTTTACCTTGGCTTCTCAATTTAAAGACTCACTCTGCATGGAACCCTTACATGCAGCACAAACAGAATAATTTCATCCCATTATCCCAGGTTGGATTTAAACAGTCATCTTCTAACAACTTGTACAACTCAGTTACCTGCCAAGATACTTCAAAAAACATTCTGTGAACAAGCGGAGTTTAATGAAGTGGCACAATACAAGTGAAAGCATCACAATAATGACAATATATATGCGCCTATAATAACTCTGCCACAACCTAGGCCCTGATTCCAACTGGAATAGTGAAAACCAGGAAGGGTGAAAGCAGTTAAAATCAACCAGTGATCTTTGCCATCTTATTTGACCATCTGCAATTTTAAATTGCAAGAGGCACAGTCACCTGCTCAAATGTGGCCAGTTCCTTTTAAGTTTATAAATAAGGCTCTGATGACACAACTGGCACTTGATCTGCCACTATAACCTGGGGAGGAGAAAGCTTATTCAAACCTACCAGGGATAAGGGTCTGAAGAGGCTCAATTAAGGTAATTATTTTAAAAACCATGTGTGCCTCTTGTTGCAAAGTCGCAGTGTCCCTTCCTCTGGACCCGAAGTTTTGGGTTCAAGTCTCACATGTCATGGAGATATGTCAAACAGGTTGATTAACATAACTTAAAAACCATTTGAAGCATTCTTGTGCATCAGGAGGAACACGATTTGCCATAAGCTTTGGGCAACTATTTGATCTGACACAGTATCACAGCCAGTCAATTCTATTCTCATTCAATTTTCCATATAAATGCAACTTCCCACAGCAGGCATAGAATAAGACCACGGGCAAGCACTCTGGCTGACATTCCCCTCTCCAGTCGAGGGAAACCTGAGGCACATTGGAGCACCACCTCTGCAGCCACAACTAGCAAGTGAAGAATGAACCTCAAACATTCTTGGCCTGTTTAGCTGCAGTATCGCTCTAGACAATACTTTTATTCACTACAGCTACCAGGAAACTCTGTTTAACTACTAATTAATACCTGCTGAGGAGGTTGTGTGTAACCCTGAGGCTGAAGCACCTGCTGAGCTGTGGGATGTCCAGATGCCGAGTAGGGAGGTGCAGAAAGAGATTGCCCCGGCGAAGCTATGATGTAGCCGGGCTGCTGTGATATCACTGGGGCTTGAAATACAGCAGAGGTAGTCTCGGGAGCTTCAGTGGAACCTTGGCGGCTGAGGGTCATCTGCCCGAACTGGTTGCCAAGATCTTCAGGCTAGTTTGCATATAAAAATAGAATTACCCAAACTTCATCTTCACAATTCAAGCAATAGCACTGATTCAGTAAACTGTCAAACACAATTAATTTTTGATTTATGTTGGTCCTCTTAATTTTGCACAAAGTACGCACATTGATGGAAAGACAAAAATAGAATTGTCATCGACAAATGATACATGAATAATAAAGGCAATGCTAGAGGGATAAACTACATAGCCTGTTACCCCTGCAATTATATTGTACAGTTTGAACACAAATTACGTTTATAGTTCAGATATATATTGCATTTTTAAGTACTGGGATAACTGAATACTGAAGACAATGAAAGGGAAAAAGTACTCAGAAACAGAATGTTATGTAACAAAGACCATTTAGTCCATCAATGGGCTGGATGTCTAAGTAGAGCTATCCATTTAATGACATTCTTTTGCACTTTCCATACATTCTTTCTACTGTTTATTTATTCTCAAGACTGATTCACTTCCCTTAAGAAGCTAATATGAATTCTACTTCTACCACAGCTTCTGGTTTGGCATTCTATTTTTGAACAACTGTTTTTTGAAAAAGTGTCCTAGCTTCCCCCTTGTTATTTTGGTAGTGAGCTTAGATTTATGTCCTCTGGTTGCTGACTCAACAATTGTTTTCTTCTCTATTTATCTCACTTATTCATAATTTTGAACATTCAAATTTCTCTTTTTTTGCCTGAGCTGTTCTACTAAAAGGGGTCACAGTTTCTCTAATCTCTGCTCACTTCTTAAATCCTTTCATTCCTGGTCTCATCTCAGTTAGTGTCTTCTGCAACTATTCAAAGATGTTGATAGCCATCTTAATGTGGGGCACCCCAAACAAACACAATCACTTGGAATTTACTTAGGGGCCCTCTGATCTCCTGCTGTAACTTTGACTGAAACGTCAGAGAAGCAGCATGACTAAAAATATCTCATTAATGCCGACTCTTCAGTTATTCCCAAAGCCACAACAGCAGATCACAAGACTTATTTAGATATTCTCTGCTAATAATTTAACTACATCCTAATACAGATCTATCATTACTGTCTTGTTTTCATACTCACCCCATTTATAAAACCTTGGATCACCCTTGTGAGCATGCATGTGTTTACAGCTTTATCAGCCTGTCATCTCACTTTTACAGATCTGTGGATATGAACCTTGCAGGATCTCTACTCTATTTGAAGTCTGATCATTTAGTGCAGGCGTTCTCCTGTTCTTCTCAAAATGTCTTCACTAAAAGCTGATTGTTGCAAATTCTGGTGTCTCGATTGACCTTGTGCACTGAGCAGTCAAGATGCAGATTTTTTTTTGCAGAATTCACAGTAAGGTGCTTGTATGACACCAGAAGTGTGAATGCAATGGTCTTCATTTGCCAGGAGAAAGCCCTGTACAATTGGTTAACCAACATACAAACTCATTTGCATTCCTCAATGGCCTGCATCTTTTCACACAATAAAGGAACAAAATTCAGCTGTGGGGAGATCACGTGCTGAAAACATACATAAAAACGCAGCAAAGTAGTGGAATGCATATAATTTCTACTTATCAGAGTGGACTACTATTCCATTAATCACTTCAAATAACAAAGAGGAATCAACAAGAAAATAGACACAAGTGGCCTCTGCTAGTTGATACACAGGAATGACCATAGTGGTTGTTAAAAAATAGATAACAGCTTATATTTACACAGCCCCTTTAACAGAGGGAAACATTTCATGAGCGCACTTAGGAAGTAGTTGAGTAGATTAACAGTTGCAGTGGTATATTTCTCAACTACAGTACAGTTGTTACAAGAAACTATCTTGTGATATCTTATTCTCCTCAGGCAAGCAGTGTTTTATTGATTCAGAAACGTGAACGTTGCTGGAGACCTCTGGTTAAGCAGTTTCTACTGCACTCGGTTGCATATTGGAGTCACAAAGACAGCTACTGCTATTAAATCTAATATTCTGAAATAAACTTTCACTGGGATTTATGGCCCATCCTGCATCAAGGATATCAGGTCTTTCAGTATGGTGATATGATGGCTGAAATACCTTCCATGGCAGTTGGAAGTCCATGACTTTCACTAATTGTCCTTGAATCCCTGCTTTGAGACTGAAAAACAGAAATTGCTGGAAAAGCTCAGCAAGTCTGGCAGCATCTGTGGAGAGAAATCAGAGCTAATGTTTCAGGTCCAGTGACGCTTCCTCAGAACTGGAATTAATGGGTCTTCTTCAACCTGGCAGGATGTCACTGGTGTGCCACAGCAGCCAGTGCTGGGGCTTCAACTCTGCAATTTATAGAAATGATTTGGATGAAGGGACCAAGCTCGGGTAGTTAAATTTTGCTGATGACATAAAGGTAAGTAGAAAAATGAGCTGTGAAGAGGATGTAAGGAGCCTACAAAGGGATACAGATAGGTTATACAAGTGGGCTAAGATCTGGCAAATACAGCATCATGTGGGAAATTAGGGAAGAAAAAAAACTAAATGGTGAGACGTTGCAGAGCTTCAAGATGCAGAGGAATCTGGGTGCTCTCGTGGACGAATTACAAGAGGTTAGTATGCAGGTACAGCAAGTAATCAGGAAAGCTAATAGAATGTTATGTTTTCTTGGGTGGGGAATTGAATGCAAAATAATAGGAAGGTTATGCCTCAGTTACACAGGGCGTAGGTAAGTGTGCATCTGGAAAATGTGTATAGTACCGGTCACTGTACTTACAGAAGAATTTTAATCCATTGGAAGCAGTTCAGTTTGTATGCAATAAGCCATTGGCAGACCCTTTGCCAGCAGATCAATCTTCATTTGGTTATGATGGTGGGCAATTCCTTAGTCACACGAAAAAGCCTTCAGTGCTGCTCGGTTCCAGAGTATTCTTCGTGCATCACCCAAAGTTGCTGTATTTGGTATTAACCGATGATTTCGAGTTCATAGCAAATTCAAGAGCTGATATACAGCATAGAAATACAGAAAATGGTAGGTGTAGGCCATTCAAATCTTCAGGCCTGCTCTGTCATTCAATATGATTGTGGCTCATCATCCAACTCAGTACACTGGTCCTGTGTTCTCCCCATATCCCACAATCCTTTTAGCCCTGAGAACTACATCTAACTCTTTCTTGAAAACATTTTAGTCTAAACCACTTTCTGTGACAGAGAATCCACAGACTCACCACTCTCTGGGTGAAGACAACAGTCTGGTAGGTGTTTGCTGCACTCCCTCCAGAGCCATATCATCCTTCCTCAGATAAACAGACTGAAACTGCACACAACGCTCCAGGTGTGGTCTCACCTGTACAACTGTAGCAAGCCATCCCTGCTCCTGTACTCGATTGAATCCTCTAGCCACGAAGGCTAACATTCCATTTACCTCCTTCACGTCCTGCTGCCCCTGCAGGCTTACTTTCAGTGACTGGTGTATAAGGACACCCAAGTCTCATTGTACCTCCCCCTTTCCCAATCTATCACCGTTCAGATAATAATCCACCTTCCTGTTTTTGCTCCCAAAGTGGATAAGTTCACATTTATCCACATATTGTATCTACCATGCATTAACTCATTCACACTGAAGCACAGTTCACCTTTCTGTCCAGCTTTGTGCCATCTGCAAACTTGGAGAAACTACATTGAGTTCCATTATGTAAATCATTAATATATATTGTGAATAGCTAGAATCCAAATAGTGATCCCTGAGAAACCTGTCTAGCAACTACATGCCACACAGAAAAAGACTTGTTTATTCTTTCTCTTTGTTACCTGTCTGACAACCTGTTCCTAATCCATGTCAGCACACTGCGTCCAATCCCAAGCACTTTAATTTTACACACTAATTTCTCACAATGAGATCTTATCACTAGCCTTCTGAAGGTCCAAATAAACCACATCCTTATCAATTCTACTAGCCACATCTTTGAAAAGTTCCAGTCGATTTGTCAAACATATTTCCCTTCTGTAAATCTATGCTGATTGCCTGATTTTGTCATTCATTTCCATGTGCTCTGCTATTAAATCTTTTGTAATGGACTGGGGCATTTTGCTACAACTGATATCAGGCTAACTAGTCTATAATTCCCTGTATTCTCCCCCAACCCCTTTTTTGAAAAGCTTTTTTGAAACACATCTGCTTAAGGGGGTTCAAGTCCCACCTACCCCAGAGGAGTGTCATAAACATGTCCAAACAGGTTGATTAAAAATAATTGCATGAATTGACATCCAAACGGGCATGGCTGCCTATCTTAAGGCTTATGGCGTTTGCTTCACTTGTTCCAAATAACAGACAACAGGGTGCAGCCATTAAGTGCTTTTTAAGAATTGGCCATAACTTTGGCAAGCTGTTTATTGCGCTTGGTTGACAAGTATTTTGCCTAAATGTAAATATTCATGAATTTGCTAGTGTACACTGTCATGTATTGGAATGGATAAGCATGTCTTAAGTGGGTCGTACTGAGTTAGCGATACTCTGTTCGGGAGTTAGTATCGGATGGGGTATAAAATGGCATAAGCTAAATTTATTTGGCAGACAATGGTACAGAGATAAAAATGAAAATGCTGGAAACATTCAGTTGGTTTGGCAACATTTATGGAACTTTTGAAACAGAGCTAATGATTCACATTATGACATTTCAAAAGGAAAACCAACATGGTGCTCTCTCCAAAGATGCTGCTGTGCTTTTCCAGCATTTTCTGTTTTATTTCAGTTTCCAGTATCTGCAGGACTGTGCTCTTGTCATGGCAAGGTCATGTTGACATTAACTATAGAACAGTGGGAGGTGATGGCCTAGTGGTATTATCACTGGCTGCTAATCCAGAGACCCAAACAATGTTCTGGGGACCTGGGTTCAAATCCAGCCATGGCAGATAGTGGAATTTGAATTCAATAAATATCTGGAATTAAAAATCTAATGATGATCGTGAATCCATTGCCAATTGTTGAGAAAAGCACATCTGGTTCACTAAAAAGTCTTTTAGGGAAGGAAATCTGCCATCCTCACCTGATCTGGCAACATGTGATTCCAGGCTCTCAACAATGTCGTTGGCTCTCAACTGCTCTCTGGGCAATTAGGGATGGGCAGTAAATGCTGCCGAGCCAGCGATTCCCACATCCCATGAATGAATTTAAAAAAAGCTTCATTTGCAGATTGTTTATTTCATGGGTGAGGGCTGAACGGTGTACAACACAACCATAATAACTAACTTACACACATTAGTAAAGATCAAATGTTGCCAGATCAGGTGAGGATGGCAGATTTCCTTCCCTAAAAGACTTTTTAGTGAACCAGATGTGCTTTTCTCAACAATTGGCAATGGATTCACGATCATCATTAGATTGTTAATTCCAGATATTTATTGAATTCAAATTCCACTATCTGCCATGGCTGGATTTGAACCCAGGTCCCCAGAACATTGTTTGGGTCTCTGGATTAGCAGCCAGTGATAATACCACTAGGCCATCACCTCCCACTGTTCTATAGTTAATGTCAACATGACCTTGCCATGACAAGAGCACAGTCCTGCAGATACTGGAAACTGAAATAAAACAGAAAATGCTGGAAAAGCACAGCAGCATCTTTGGAGAGAGCACCATGTTGGTTTTCCTTTTGAAATGTCATAATGTGAATCATTAGCTCTGTTTCAAAAGTTCCATAAATGTTGCCAAACCAACTGAATGTTTCCAGCATTTTCATTTTTATCTCTGTACCATTGTCTGCCAAATAAATTTAGCTTATGCCATTTTATACCCCATCCGATACTAACTCCCGAACAGAGTATCGCTAACTCAGTACGACCCACTTAAGACATGCTTATCCATTCCAATACATGACAGTGTACACTAGCAAATTCATGAATATTTACATTTAGGCAAAATACTTGTCAACCAAGCGCAATAAACAGCTTGCCAAAGTTATGGCCAATTCTTAAAAAGCACTTAATGGCTGCACCCTGTTGTCTGTTATTTGGAACAAGTGAAGCAAACGCCATAAGCCTTAAGATAGGCAGCCATGCCCGTTTGGATGTCAATTCATGCAATTATTTTTAATCAACCTGTTTGGACATGTTTATGACACTCCTCTGGGGTAGGTGGGACTTGAACCCCCTTAAGCAGATGTGTTTCAAAAAAGCTTTTCAAAAAAGGGGTTGGGGGAGAATACAGGGAATTATAGACTAGTTAGCCTGATATCAGTTGTAGCAAAATGCCCCAGTCCATTACAAAAGATTTAATAGCTTACTGCATCCCTCAACCAGCCCAGTTCGTCCCCTCCCCCCACTGCACCACACAACCAGCCCAGCTCTTCCCCCCCACCCATTGCATCCCAAAACCAGTCCAACCTGTCTCTGCCTCCCTAACCGGTTCTTCCTCTCACCCATCCCTTCCTCCCACCCCAAGCCGCACCCCCCACTACCTACTAACCTCATCCCACCTCCTTGACCTGTCCGTCTTCCCTGGACTGACCTATCCCCTCCCTACCTCCCCACCTATACTCTCTCCACCTATCTTCTTTTCTCTCCATCTTTGGTCCGCCTCCCCCTCTCTCCCTATTTATTCCAGTTCCCTCCCCCCATCCCCCTCTCTGATGAAGGGTCTAGGCCCGAAACGTCAGCTTTTGTGCTCCTGAGATGCTGCTTGGCCTGCTGTGTTCATCCAGCCTCACATTTTGTTATCTTAAAATAAAACATAGATGTTTGTTCCAATATTTATTTCCCTCACATCTGCCTAATCAAACCCAAGCCCTTTTAGAGACTTTCCCTCAATCTTTGTCAGTGCAAGTCAATGAGCAAAGAACTTTTTACTGAGCAGAAATGAATTGAGAGATGAGGAGAATCTGAGAAATAGGAGATCACTTCCAGAATCTTCTACTCACAATGGCATGGCAACTTTTATCTGTGCTCAGCATGTGGTTTCGCCATATTCTAGCAGACTGGATTTTACTAGAGCATGCAGCATGTGGAATGAAGATTGACTCCAACAGGCATCCACAAACTTTGTGGTAAGGAATTATCCATACCTGAAACACTTTACATTTTATAGCCATTCAGCAGGACACAGCTCCCCTCAATGTGGATCATCTGAAATCTACTGTAGCAAGAGGTGCTTCGTATAACTATTTTGGCTGTCAGAACACTTTTTGGAGGGGTTCTTGTGGTGCAGTCAGTGGTAATGTACTTATCTTTGAAAGAGGAGGTTCAGGTTCAAGTCCCAACTGCCCTGAATGTGTGTCATATCATATCAATCAATATAACTTTAGTAAAAAGGGGCCTGTGTTCAAGCCCCACCTGCTCCAGAAGTGTGTAATAACAACTCAACAGGTTGATTAGAAAATATCTCAGAAATCTGTTTAATAAATTGGCTAATAGCTGTGAAGAAACTCTAACTCACCAAGTTTATCTAGCACACAGTTCAGTCATACAGTAGAAAGTTTCTTTTCTGGTCTATGCAGTTTGCTATCATATCCAAAGTGACTATAACTGACCACTAAGCATAAAGGTGGAAGAAGAACCATTGCCCACAATTCCTGTTCCTGGTCGAGCGAGTGTTGCTGGAAACACACATGTACAGAAATCAGGAGAGGATCGGAGTCAAATAAGGCCCGGGAAAATTACTTTTGTTTTCTGAGAATAGACAGTGTTACAGCCAGTAATAATTCTACTTACACAATGCAGAGAAGGAACAACAAGAGAATTACTTCATCATTACTAGGCTATAACTAAAGGATCACTGACTGACCAAAGTGTCTTTATTGCAATTTTCATGTTTGCAGTTAGCTTTGTTATTGGATGTCAATGCTCTCTACTCATTCTGATTCGAATTTGACTGAGCTCCTTTCTGTTAAACAAGTGATCGATCGCGTTTCAAGAGCTACTTTTCAAGTTTCTGAGCCGGGTCTTGAGAGGATGCAACTGTGCTCGATTTTTTTGTACCACAAGTTATGGAAAGATTACAGTCCTTGCATCAATACCAGTCCCAGCATCATGAGGCATCCAATTCTAAGAATTATCACTGGTACAGGGTTGTCAGGATACACTCATCCCATGCACCTAGTCAGCTTAGGGCAGCACGTTGGCTCAGTGGTATATTTTATTCCAAGGTCTGGCATAGGATGATATCTGGAAGAATGGGAGGTGATAATCAGGGTAATTTTGTTCTCAGAGAACTGGGAAAAAAGGACTGCTCAAACCAATCGAGCACTGGGCTCATTCCTGCACAATTAAATTATGCACGGAGACCTAGCTCCCAAAGATGCTTTCCTAGGGTACAAGAACTCTGTTTTCTCTTTTTTGCATTTAGCATCATTCCTTGAAAAATAATCTGCAGTTAAATAAATGGTCAGAATACGATACATCTCAAAGTGAAAGCTGCATATGACCTAGCATACTGGTAAGGAAATATAACTGTTAGTCTCCTCTTCTCTGTACCTATCAAGATGCGGAAGGTTAATGCTGGAGGTGGTTCCTGGTGTCATTCCTACACGAGGGAAAGGGCAGCTCTGTAGATCAGTACCAATTCCAGCAGAGCACCTCCTATTGTGCTACTTTCCATATATTTCAAACAATATCCATTCTAATACCCAAGCAAGGCTGCAATTTTGTGCCCAATTAGGTGCAGTACAGGTGGTATAGGCAGGATTGTATAGGCCGAACTCATTTTGCACAGGATTCCTACAGGCAAACAGATACTGTTTAGACTGGTTTTGAACCAACCTAGGTCATGAACGCTAAGTACTATTAGTTAATTTACTTTCCCATGTAACCATTTCACAATACATTACCTACCTGTATATTTGGGCTTCTCTTCAAAAATAAAACAACCTGTGCAATGATTACACTCTTGCAAATGGTTTGACTGAATGAAACTACATTGAATGTAAAGAATTGCAATCACTAACCAATTTACATGGGTCACTTGATTGCAACTTACTGAATTCAGGGCACAAGCATAGCAAGTCGGTTTGAAATACAGCATTATTGACACATGCTAAATTAGCCCTCAAGCAGCAATGGGCTGTGCTATTACTGATCAACTTGCCAATCCTCAGGTAAGTGTAATATTTCAACTTTCAGTTTTAAATTCTGTACATGTGTGTCCACAGGATCCCATAGCACAGTTACACTTTTCCCCCACACCCACAGTGATAAGTACAATTATTGGATTGTTGGGAGCATGATTCTGAAAAGGGTTCACAATCACTTTGCTTGAATCACATAATCTGCTTTAACATTTTGTTTTATTCTGAAAATGCATTTTTTTGCATTTAAGTGACAATTTGGTTTTCGACTTTGAGGAACTGAAAAATACCGTGCATTATTGTTAGACAGAAGGTGTTATTAAAAATCACCACAGAAGACAGGTATGCAAGACCCTACACAAGGTTAACGACTTCAGATGAAACACTCCCATTTTCTCTCCACTTCTGAGAAAGTTGACCTATGTTAAGTTAAAGTCCAAGACCTCATCGAAGTGGCTATCTGCATATAAGGCTATACAGTGCATCTTGGACAGCCAACTGACGGAGAGATAGGAGAAGCCAGGGAAGCAGTTACATGCAATCTGATCCTCACTGAACAACCACACACTTTTCAACCAGAGTCATTGAATCATAAAAGCCAGGAAAGGAAATCTGGTTGCTTGCTTCTTCTCTTTCAAGTTACAGGGATGTAGCAATCCCAAGCACCTCCACAGCTGCCTTTTTTTGAGATCAGTTATTTTAGCTTAGACCAGGAATTGAACCAGAGGCCTTCCGTGTCTGTGTGCCTCAGGAGAGGACTGGAAAGTGCATTTATCCAATGGGCCAGTGGGACAAGCCTATCTGAGTACGTCTGTGAATTATAAAGCTAGGATTACAGGTACACTCATTTCCACGGTGGAGACTGTTGTCCAATTGTCTTATTTATGTGACGTTTATAATATTAATCATTTGTTAATGGAGGTTTAATTTTGGGATAAAGGGCAGATGAAGAAAGGAAGAGGGAAAGAAGCACAGAAAGGTCCATCTGCCATACAGTAATAATGTATCTCAGTTGGCAAACACATCCTGTTCGACGTGTTGTACAGGCAGAAGGCATTTGAATTTTCATGTGTAAACTTCTCTCACATTCTGTGTTGAAGACAAGAGTTGATTCATTGTAGAGGCAGTTTACATGAGTACTTCTTTTTCCCATTAAAAACAAACAGCATGAAAAACAAAAATCATGATTTGCTGGGGAAGCTCTAATATTCCTGTACCCTTGTGTTTCTGTTTCTCACTTTGAGCAGATGTTACTAACTACTATAAATTCAAGGACTCTCTTGTGATCCACTGGTATCCTTTATATATCCAAACTCAATGCTACTTCTGTAAAAGACTTGAGGGTAGCACAGACAAACAAGCAAAACTATTGACGTACACAGGCAGAACTAAACATACAGAACTGATAACATGTACCATAGTGTATTGCTGGGGAGGCGAGACTGGCAGGAGAACTTGGGGGCAAGAGGTCGCAGAATACTGGATAGGCTGTGCAGAGGGCTGCAGAGATGGCAAGGGCTAAGAAAGCCAACAACACAGAGAAAGTATTGGAAAAAAGAAACACAGGGTTAATGTCATCATCATCATCACTGCACAATAAACACAAAAAAACTTTAGACAGACATTCTACAGCAATTTTGATCTCTGTCAAACCAACATTTGCTTTTCCCTTTTAAATGAGGGTATAAATTGTTCCTTTGTCCCATCCCCAATCCCCTTTAATCTTTCTGCTCATATTGCATCCAAGGAGGCAATTGGTCTCTGCCAATGTCGTTCTTCAGCCAACTGCTGGGCAATGAATGACATGGTCCTGTAATGATTCCCATTCTGATTTTCCCTCTTCCCTGTAGGCCTCCATCTGATGCTGAGACAGCATTTTGGTTGAGATTAGGAACTCAGTGCATTAGGGCTGAATCAATCTGATACCCCTCCACTAAACAGTCTTATGAGTAACCACTTTGAGTTGGTTTGCAAGACAAAGATATTCAAAATGAAAAAAAACTACTATAAAAATTATGAATATAATCATTTTTATAAAATGCAATTGCATAACAATAACCCATTTGCTCTCTTATATCGAGTGCATCTTCTTGGTGAGATGTAAACTGTACATACAGCCAATTTATAACATGAATCTCTTCTGAGACTGACCATATCCTTTCCATTGTTAGCATACACAATGATCTCTAATGTATAAATTACAACTTCTCGTGTGTTTTAAATAGTGGGGAGCAATCTAGAGGTTCCTTAAATCAAAATGTTAACTGAAATCAGGAAGACGTGCAACAAATTTCAATTTTAAAACTTTGAGAGTGTAAAATCCGCTGTTATCTACATGATTCTAAGGTGGTGATTGCATGAGGAGAATGTCGGATTATCTACTATAGGGAGCGTCATCCTCATTGCACTTGGAGATTGAACATAATTAAAGCAAACAAGAACAGAAACTTCTTCACTCCATAAGGGCAAAACAAATTCAAATTATCAAGTGATACTATCCTTTTAAGACTGTTCCACAACACAAAGCCACAAGTCAACTTCTGTTTCCACACAGACCTAATTATTTCCAAGAATCTTAGGATCTGCTTAGCCATCCCTTTGGTTGAACTATATGAACCCATTTGTACCAGTTATCCAGGTAAAGACAGATTTTCTGCTTCGGTGAAACAAAAGTCCTCCTGAGAACACCATGGCTGCAAAGGTAAAGCCAAGTGGCAGTGATCTGTATGAATAATTTATGCCTCCTGTAGGTATGACCTGTAAAATCCTTTGACTCCTATCTGGAAGTATAAATGCATGAAAATAACTTACACACCATCAGCCTTTACTTCCTGTACAATCTACTAACCTATTCACATTCTCCTGAGGTAAGAAACTATCCCCTTTATTAAGCACAGTGTCTACTTTTGTGCCACATGCAAATACCAACATTGTGCCTCTAACTTCAAATTATTTACAATATTAAAAAGAGCAATGAGCCCACCATTGATCACTGGCAGACATCACAGTTTACCCCTGCCTTGCTCAAAACAAAAATCCATTAACCAGTACATACAGTCTACCGTTCAACTAACATCTGATCCGTGCTGATCCATTCACAGTCGCAATAACATCATGAGCTTTCATTGTAGATAATACCTTTCACATGGTGCTTTATCAAATGTCCTCTGGAAATCCGTATACACAACCCCATGCAATTCCTTTGTCTGTTTCCACCATGATTTTCTCCTAGGACTCCATTAAATATGTCTGGCACATACTGCTTTTTAACAAATCTATTTTAATTAAAGGGCTGGCTGCCCTTAATTAACCCACAGC